>NW_020838024.1:1465004-1522004 GCF_003676395.1 Aethalodelphis obliquidens | reverse complement strand
GGAGAGTTCTTAATCATTAGCTGGAACAATGTCCCTCGAGTCCCACAATTCCAGTATGAGACCTTTTTACCATATCTAATGTGTATCTTATGTTTTTTTCTGCATTTTCCATTTTTTCTCACCATGCTTCAATCTAAAAATGATCTTTTAACTGTTAATTCTCTGCTATTAAACCCATTTATTAGTTCTAAATTTCAGTTATGTATTTTTCATTCTAGAATTTCTTCATATTTCTTTTTTTTTATTTTCAGTTCTCTATATAAGATCTCTACCTTGTCACTTAATTTCTTAATTATAGTTATAGAGAATTTTATGGCTCATGAGTTCAATGTCTGGTTCTCCCAATTTCTGTGAACCTGGATAAAAATTTCTTTCCTTTCACTAACTTCTAACTGAAATTTAGCATTTCCTTTAATTATGAAAGTAGGCAACAAAGTCACAGGTGTACCTGCAAATTTCAGATGCTTTCATATCACATTACCATTGTTACAGGTATATTGAAAGATATATTGTTTATGATCATCACTGCTTTGAAATTACAGAAGTTATCAGACCTGCCTCTAGGCCTAGTTACTTGATACATTACTGTAGAAACTCCATATTATGTCACAAATTAAAAAAATATATATTTTTATAGTTATTTCTTTATGAATGATTTCCATGGTGTGTCTAGTGTGTTTTTTTTAATGTGTTTAAAAACATTCTAAGAAGGGCTCCATAGACTTCAGACTATAAAATAGTCCAGGCCAAAAAAGTGGTTCTGTACAGAATAGGTCAGATTGTGTCATTTCTCAGCTCAAAATGCTCTAGTGGGTTTCCTCTCATTTCTTCTAGAGAGAGTAAAACCAAGGTCCTTTTGGTGCCTTACCTGGCCCTCCATGATCTGCACCACCCCACTGGCTGCATTCTGACCTTATCTCCAACTCCTGTTCTTTTTGCTCATTCTACAGCCACGTTGGGAACAAAGCAAGTATTCTCTTCCTGCAGGTCCTTTCTAGTAACTGTTCCCTCTTCTCGGAACACTCTTCCTGAAAATATCTGCATAACCTACTACGTCAGTTACCTGATAAACTATTCAGTCACCTACTTCCTGACCACTCCACTTAAAATATTTATTCCTGCCCCCCTTGGTACGTACTATCTGCCTTCCCCATTCTGTTTTTCCCTGTACACGTATCACAGTCTTTCATATTATGTATTTTACATATTTATTAGCTTAGTATTGATTTTGGGAGGGGGTCTTACCATAGGCCTCTGTTACTGGCGGGTGGGACCTTCAGCAATAGTTAGGTCAACTTTGGAGAGCTGTTGTCATTCCCATGCATAACTTTCATCCCTGCTAGCACCACTGTTTCATTTATGAGCCTATTGCGTCAAGAGTGGAGTGGACGATGACAAAAGCTAGCTAATGTCAGCTGAACTGGCCACCTAACTTTGTCTGCATGGTTGTTCATTGCCTCTTTTAAGGTTGATGCTCTCTGAGGTTAACGTGTGATACAAAGAGCTTCATTTTTGGTGTCCACTTTCATATATCTGTCTATGTGGATCTTCCCCACATCTCCTTTTCTCAGTCTCCTGATCTTTTCTAGGTTTTATCTCGCATCTCCTGGGGAGAGTGTTTCTAACCAATGTAGTTTAGACATTTTGCTCACCTGATATAGTTAACATGCTGTCATGGAGATCATGGACCAGCATGAATTTCTTTGGATTCTCCAGGTGATCCAGGTCCCTTGGGACTATTTTAAGACAAAGGACTAGAAAATTAACATAGCCCTGGTTCAAGCATGTAAATGTATGCTGCTGTTGATTTACATATGACTGTCAACTGCTTTCGGTCTTCGGTCTTCCTTCCTAATAGAAGTAGAAAACACCTGCTTTATGGGATCAGTGACTGCATAGCACTTACCTGACAGAGAGCAATAACCCTGTCTTTATATGCTGCTAAATGGGCCCTCCGGCTTTCAGTCTGTAGTCTTTAATTGGTGATTAATCATCCTCAGCCTTTCATTGTCTTTCTTTTTTGCGCTGACTGCCCCTAGCAATAAGCTACCCAGTTCCATAGACCTTTCAATTACTTCCTTTCCTGTACCTCTCAAATGCCTGAAGTATTGCACCAGCCAGTGCCTTCCCTTTGACCAACAGTTTTAGCAGTTGCATTTGCGCTGCTGCAGCTTATCAGGGACTATGTACCACCAGAGATGGGGTCCTCATTGCTAACCAGTCAGTGACACCACTGGAGTGGACTTCACAGGTCTACTTTTGCTACCAAGTCTCTCAGGTTAGGTTCCCCCAAAACATTTTGAAACTTCAGGATTTGCATGTAGGAGGTTTGTTGAGGAGTGCTTCTGGGATCAACCCCTAGGAGAGAAGGTGCAGGGAAACGGCATTAGGAAGATGGAGGAACTGAATTGCTCGGTAGTTGCAACAGCAGTCTCAGCTGATTCCCGCAGGGAGATCTGAAGCTGGAATAACCCTTCTGAGATATTCCTGATTGAAACAGAGGGCTGGACCATTTTACTGCACATTGACCAGTCATTGACTGTGGGATGTTTTGGGATGGTAACATAACCTTGGATGAGGGAGTTCTCTGCGATTCAGGGAAATTCCTGAGGGTTTAGTTTAGTTGTAAGCCACCAGCAGGCCAAATCCTGGAAGCTTGGGGGAGTGAGTACTTCAGTCCTGAAAGGATTGATCTGGGTGGCACATCGTAGCATTCACTACAGCCACATGGCAAGATCACTTTCAGTGGGGTGGTGAGGGTGGAAAGGATACTACAGTGCTAGAGAAATAAGGAGGGAGATGAAAACTTGTTTAGATAGCTTAGCTGTGAAGGGGAGGAGAGAGAGGGAGAGTAGTCAGAAGTTACTGAGGAGACTGGAAAGGGGTGGGATCCAGAATATAGGTAGTAGATATGCCTGGGGCAGGAAGAGGTTCATTTTCACCATTGTAATCAAAAGGAAGAAGCACGAGAGGCATTCAGAAGCAGATACATTTATAACAGTAATCAGAGGACGTTGACGCAGTTCTTATATGTTTCTTCTGGGAAAGAGCAGGAAGAATCAACAGCTACAGAGGGGGAGTTGTTTGGGTTGAAGATTTAAGGCAAGTAGAGATTTTAATAGCTTGCTGTGGAGAGTGGGAGGAGAACTTAACAGGGTAGGCACTGGTGTTGGGGCCCATTTGAGGTTGATGTTCCTGATTTTGTAGAATGAACAATTTGTGGAGTTGTGTGACTTTTTCTGACAGTGCTTAATAAGTGAAAGTATAAACATGCTCAGTGTCTTACCAGATTGTCTTTTTTTTTGTTTCATAGCCATCAGATCAAGTCATTACAGTACAGTAACACAGGAGACATGATTCTTGTTGTATCTGGAAGCTCTCAGGCCAAAGTGATTGACAGAGATGGTTTTGAAGTAATGGAGTGTATAAAAGGAGACCAGTATATTGTAGATATGGCCAACACCAAGGTAAGTATGACACAATATTTTAGTGAATTTAATTAATTCAGTACACATTTACTAACAACTTGTTGGTGCTGCCATAATTTACCCCCAGAGTTAATGTCTTAAAAATAATTTATTATTTCTTGCAATTTTGTGCATTGACCAGGAAGTTCTTCTGCTTCATAGTGTCAGCTGGGGCACTAGGATAGTTGTAAAGTCCAAAATGACCTCACTCTGATGGTTTACAGCTGGTGCTCTCACCAGTGGCATTTCTTTCTCTCTTCCTCTTTTCCCTACCCCTTCTCTCTCTCTCTCTCTCTCTCTCTCTCTCTCTCATACACACACACACGCACACATTCTCTCCCTCCAACCCTGCCCCCTTTCTCTTTCCACGTGTCTAGTTTGGGTTTTCTCACAGCGTGGTAGACACTTAGTGTGGTTTGACTTGCTGCTTGGTGACTAGGTTCCATGAAGGATGAACATGGGAACTTCAGATTCCTTAAGGTCTGGTGTTGAGTCTTACACAGCATCATAGGACCAGCCCAAATTCGGGGAGAGAGGAGATAGACGTCACCATTTGGTGGGTGAATGGCAAGATCACATTGTAAAGTATCACGGGGGTTGCGAGATATGAATGCAGCCATCTTTTGAAATACAGTCTACCACAAACCTACTATGTACTAGGCTTTAGGACAAGAATGAAAAAGGGTCTCATCAATCTTTTTATGTAAAGGATTTTAGTGGTATAATGATACTTTAAAATTAATGTATATTAAATACCAATTAACTGTAGTCCCAATAATGCTATGAAGCTTAATGGCTTATTTATAATTGCTAACATATATATGGGTTGGCTGCTCTTGCCTGGGCTTGGCTCCAAGCTGCAGATAGAGTGTAGGCTTGTTCTGTGTGACTCTGTTCCTCCTTGTACAAACAGACTACCCGAGGGCATGTTTTTCTTATGGTGATGGCAGAAATACAAGAAGGAAACTCCAACTCTGAAAGCATATTTCAAGCCATTGCTCATATCGTGTCCACGAACATTCCACTGACCAAAGCAAATCACATGACCATGAGTAACATCTGGTCTCTAGTGAGAGGAACTGTAGTACCACATGTCAGAGGTTGTGGATACAGGGAGGGGTGATGGATTGGGAACAATAATGCAATTTTTAATTTAGTGACCACACTGTGCAGCACTTTGTGCATTCTGGATTTTAAAAGGTTTTTATTATGTATTATATCAAGTCTACCACTGTATGAGTGGAAATTAAGACTTTATGTAGTTTTTATGTGTTGTAATATTTCTCTAAGTAAATCTCTCCTATACATAAATAAAAATGATTTAAAGGTATGTTAAAGTGTCAGTGCATATGGTTGATGTAGAATTTTGAGCCTTCATTTGAATTCTGATTTTCACTCTTTCTTCCCCTCCTATCTAGTACCTTCTTCTAGTACCTTTTGGGTTGTGCCTAAGTCAGCATCTTACATGAGATTTGATTGTCTAAGAAAATACACTCGATCCTCATTATTTGTGATTTCTGTGTTTGCAAGCTCACCTACTTGCTAAAACTTTTTTGTAAACCCAAAATCAATACTCACAGCCCTTTCATGGTAACTTCCAGACATGCATCTGGCAGGTGGCAAAAAAGCATTTGAGCAAGGCGATGCTATACCTTCTTGTTTCAGTTCTCATGCTGTAATCAAGTGTCCTTTTGGAAGTCTATTTAGTGCTACATTTTTCTTATTTTTGTGCTTTTTGTTGGTGATCTTGCTGTTTAAAATGGCCCCCAGGGCTGAATTGCTGTAGTCCTGTCAAGTGTTACCTAAGTTCAAGAAAGTCTTTGATGTGCCTTATAGAGAAAATACATGTGTTAGATAAGCTTCATTCAGGAAAGAGTTATAGTGCTGTTAGCTATGAGTTCATTGTTAATGACTCAACTATATGTGTTAAATAAAAGATGTCCTTAAACACAAACATATATAAAACAAAGTTATGTATTGATTGGTTGACAAAAATGTGACCAGAGACTTGCAGCAATCTAATCCTGTATTTGATAATTCAGTGTTTGCAGAACTTTGTAGACCATAACTACTGTGAGTAATGAGAATTGACTGTAATCTATTTTAGGCGCTCTAGTTGAGCTATTGGAATAAATTAATACAGTGTGTTTCAAACTGCCCTCTGCTGAAGCCTAGTGAAATGCTTCTTAATCCTAATGAGGATCACAGTCTTATGCCTTTCCTTTTGTTTATTGACTGTTTATTGAGTGTCCAGTGTGTGTTAGATGATTCAAACAGCATTCAAATATAATTTAAACATAATGCTATATGCAATTATATTGTAGTGGTGGCTTGAATAGTGTTTTTTTTCCCCCACGTATTCCACTAGAGTTTCTCTCCCCTCATCTTAAAATCATTGCCCTAAGGATTCCACCAAAGATGTTGTTTTGAGGGTGATGGTGATAAGGAAATAAAGCAGATAGGGCTCCAGATCAATCTCCCTATCTTAAACTCAAATAGTTCTGTTTTTATCTGTTTTATTTGAAGCTTTTGGGAATCTAAAACTTTATTTAAACAATGGGTTTGTGGAAAGGAAAGCTTTAAAAACTCTTATTTAACTTATTCTTTTTTAGTTTATGGTTACAATTTTGCTTAAATAATATGAGGAAGAGAAGTTTTTGCCAGTTTCTAAGCTCTTAATGATTTCAGCTGCTCAGGGCTTCTTACGTTATAAAAAGACTTAAGACTTTGTGGATTTAGGTTTTAGCCAAGAAAATTTCAAGAAGAAAGAAATCTGGTTGGTTCTGCATCTGGTTGTTTCTGCAGTTTCAGAAATATATATACGTTTATATAAATATATATATATATATATTACATATAGTAAGATTATTGGGAAAGTAGGATGAGGGTGGATAAACAAATCTATGTAGAAATGTAGGAAATTAAAATATTAAGTTAATTACCAATATGCAAGAAACAACCGTATATTGTAACTAAATATTATAACTCTCCCAATCTTGTCTAATATTATCTCTGCTTTGATTTCAAAATCATGGTTAATATTTACTCTCTCCATTTTCCAGAAGCAAATATAATTAACTATTTGTTTAGGAAACATTACTTGTAACTTAATTGTAGTCTTTGGCTTGAGTGATGGGTTTTAGAAATGCAAGAATTATTATTTGAAAGAAGCAGATTTCATTGGACACTTTTTCTTAATTTCTAAGCTTCTTTTCTGATTCCAAGAGTAATTATTAACTTGTGGCTTTACTGGAAAGTTCAACAAGTAGGACATTAAAGGAAACTATTAAATATATCTGATCTATTATTATAAAACATTATGTACTTCAAACATAAACAGGCCTTTCTAATTAGATTATTAAATTGTTATATCGTTAGATTTTTATCTCTAATCTTTGTGTCTTTGTGTGTATGTGTATATTTCTTTTTAATGTGTACCTATAGTGGTACAGAATTTTTTTTTTCTGTTGCATACTGCAACACAATGCATTACATTACAGGGAGAGTATTCATATTTATACCTTTTAAAAATAGTTTATTGGGTTTCTAACTAATTCTTATTGACTATTAAAAATTTGGAAAATAAAAAAAGAAAAAATACTTACAACTCTACTACCCAAATATAATCACTATTAAGATGTCCGTTTCTGTATTTTTTCCTTTATGCATCTGAAAAACATTTTTTCTGATCACACTGGAACCTTTACATCATTTATTGTTTGGAGCCACATTTTACATGTTCTGCAGTCTTGGGATTGTATGCCAGTGCCTCAGGGCCTGTAGTGGGGTGGAATGAGAGGCCTTAGAGTGTGCGTGAGGGGCAGCAGGCCTCCTCCTTCGGCCAGAGAAGTTCCAATTTTGTCTGTTTTATGTGTTGGAGTTCTCTATAAGATATCCTTTGAAAATCAGGTTCTGCTGTGTCTTTAAAATATGAAGGTCACTGATCTGAGGTTCATGGGATTTATTGGTTATATTATCTGGGAAAATGGGACCTTACTTCTTCAGGTTTAAGTCATTAGGAAAGTAGGACAAGGATAAACAGGAATCAACCCTTAAACCATTCAAAAGCATGCTTTAAAAACTGTAGTTATATTGTCATCTAAAACTTACTTATTCTAAACGAGAATGTTAGTACATTACTTCCAATCAGAGAGTTTTTTTCTTTTTTTCTGTTCTTTCTTTTTGACCGCGCCCTGCGGCATGTGGGATCTTAGTTCTCTACCACGGATCAAACCTGCGCCCCCTGCAGTGCAAGTGCGGAGTCTTAACCACTGGACCGCCAGGGAAGTCCCAGAGAGTGTTTTTCTCTATTACTTTAAACTCTTAGACACATACTTTGCCTTCAGCCTTTTTCTTTTTCAACATTAAAACAGTTCTGTGCCATTTATTTCATAATTACTTGGCTAAAGTGGGAGGGGACAGGCTCAGGGGACACCAGAATTCTTGAATATTTTAGTGGGCCATCTCTCTGTGAGTATACTTTAATTATGGAGATTAGAAGCTTTATAAGGAATTCTGGGGAAAAGGTATTTTCAGATGCTGTATTTATATTTGAATAGTACGTGTAGTTATTCTGATATCCAGCCACTTGAGAAAATTGCCCTTATTATTTGGAGATGAAATATTTTAGTCATGTCCTTTTAATGGTAAATATTGTTTCTTAGGAGTAAAATATTGTAAACTGTGAATTCTAGGTATATTTTTATTTCCTTAAGCATTTGTAACTGATGGGTTTAACTGCAAATATAAACTCTAAAAAATGCAGTGATTTAAAGTACATTGTGTTTCTTTGCAGTTTCTGAATATTTCCAGAGCTTTTTATCTAATAGAAACCCCATAACACTGGTTTCTATCCTTTTGACATATCCCCATCATTTGGGGGGTACTTTCTTACATTCTGGCACAACAAAAGTTCCTGGCTCACCTTGTACTTTTCTGTTCTGATTTCTCTAGCATTCCATGGCTCTTTTGAATAGGGAATTCTATTTACAAATCAACATCTGGGCACTGGATATGTTCATTGCTGCTGAGGTGTTAATGCTTCTAGACAATTTCAGAAGACAGAGCTGGGGCTGGGAGGATAAACCAACCAATCAAAAAATAAACGAAGTATATTAAAAAATCATGGGTTCACCCTGATATATCTAATTCTAATCCAACTTCCTAGCCTTTCCCCATTCCATATTCGTATTTCACTTCTCCAGTGAGAAACTTGGCCTCCAGCATCACCAGTATATTTTCTCATTTCTTCAGTGGTATAGTCCATAGAAAGTAATTTCAGAATTGCTACACACACAGTCCTTGTAGGAAGAATTCTAAGAAGGCACCCAAGATTCCCTGCCCCTCCCCTTGGGTGTGGATGTGACCAATGACTATGATGAGATACTTCTGTGATGAGGTTATATTGTCTGGCACAGTTGTCTTTAAGAAAGGAAAATTATCTTCAGTGCATCCTGCCTAATCAGATGAGCCCTTAAAAGGGATTGGGCTCTCCCTGGCAAAAAGGATCTTAAAATTCGAGGGATTTGACTCAAGGGTGATTCTCTGTTCAAGGCTTTGAAGATGCAAGCAGAACCTGAGTGATGAAGTTGGGTGCATAGCTATAGCCAAGAAGATTTCCAAGCAAAATGTTGAAAGTACCGCCTGGTTTCTTCTTGCTACTTATAATAAAATATGAGAGCAAAAAGGTAAACTGAGAGAAGTCTTGTTAAAAAGGAATGAGTACTAGATGATTTAGTTAATTTTGAACCTATCCAGATGGCAAAGAATGTTAAAATGAAGAAATTGCTTCTGAAAGTGTGGCATAGAGGAAAAAGCCCAGGGTGTGGCTATATAACCTTTTGCCAAAACCTCAGAAAGATCAAAAGGTCAGAATATTCAGTCACACTAAAGACTCTTTCAAGAAATGAAGCGTGTGCCTCACAGATTTTCTCAAACAAACCAGGTGACCTCTAGGAAGCTTAAGGAGGTTATTTCTTAGCCATTTCAGCAAGGGCTATGGTTAAAGAAGGGATTTCTTTTTCCCCTGTTCTTTTTTTTTTTTTTTTTAATTTTTATTGGAGTATAGTTGACTTACAATGTATTAGTTTCAGGTGTACAGCAAAGTGAATCAGTTGCACATATACATATATCCTCTCTTTTTTAGATTATTTTCCCATATAGGCCATTACAGAGTATTGAGTAGAGTTCCCTGGGTTATATAGTAGGTCCTTATTAGTTATCTATTTTATATATGGTAGTGTGTATATGTCAAGAAGAGATTGTTTTTGCAAAGATTTTGGGGCATGGCTTTACCTAATTCAGATTCAACAAGAGAAAGGTTTTCATTTGCTGGCTTTGAAGGTGAAGGAATCCATGTGGCAAGGACACAGCCTCTAGATGCTGAGAGCAGCCCCCAGCTGACAGATACAATGAAATAGGCATCTTAGTCCTGAACCCACAGGAAGTTGGATTCTGCCAGCAACCTGAATGAACTTGGAAACAAATGCTTCCCCAGAGCCTCCAGAAGGAAGCCCTACCGACATCCTGATTTTAGCCTATGAGACCCTGAGCAGAAAATTCAGACTTCTGGATTGTGACTGGACTTCTAACCCCCCAAACTGTTAGCTGATAAATTGGAGTTGTTTTAAACCCCTAAGTTGGTGGTAATTTGTTACACAGCAATAGAAAACTAACACGGTTCTGCAAATACCAAACATACTAAGTAATTATGAAAGTCCCTGAGGAGGTGGTAGTGATAGAGATCAGACATAAGAGCAGGAATTAGCTTTGAGTGGGAGGAGGGAATTTATTTACACTGGGAATGGAGGGATAAGGATGGGCTCATGTGCAGGTACGTTTATAGGTGGTGAGCCTTAGATAGGCAGTTGAAGGTATCACCATGTAGTCACAGGGTCATTTCCTAGTTTTGTGTTAGGAGGTGTTGGGATGAGGCCTTATGTAGGACAGTGAAGGCTTAGAATAGCTATTGATGCGTGAGAGGAAAATTGCTGGAAGAATTGTGGAAGCATTAATGACCACCAAATCTAAATTTGTAGATAGTCATTTGGCATACTTGTATGATATCCCTGAGTCTATTCATGAGCCCGAGGTGTTTGAATGTAGTACAATGATGATGAGGGGGGGTTATTCCATAACAAAAGTTGTGCATTATAAGTACAGCAAAAGGACACTCAGGTTTACACTGAGTGATTGGTTGAAATTTAGGATGTTGAAAAGAAAGTTCTTGATTTCAGAAAAGGAACCATCTGTGGACAGAGTTAGCCATAGTTGGGGCTGCTGAAATATCTTAGAAGAGGTCATTGGAGTTGAGTAGATCAAAGAAGAATGAATCGATCTCTTTGATATCTTCAAATGGATTTTAAAATTGCTCAGGAATTAGAAAGATTTGGACTTCAGAGTCCTTGATTCCTAGAAGTAAATTACTAAGAGTGTGATGGATTACAACAGGGGTCAGCAGGATATAGCCTGTGGTCCAAATCCAGCCTGCAACCTGTGTTTTGTAAATAAAAGTTCTACTGAAACACAGCCATGCCCATTCATTTACTATTGTCCATGACTGCTTTTGTACTTACAGTGGTAGAATTTGGGTAGTTGCCTCAATGACCATGTGGCCCAGAAAGCCTAAAATAGTTACTATGTAGTCCATTAGAGAAGAAGTTTGCCATCTCCCAAAATCAAGCTATGAACGTTTTCTCCAGCAAAATATACCAACAGAAAATCTTGCTGGCAACTTCAGAAAGTTTGGTGATTCCTGAAAGCCCATGAATAGACTTTGGTTAAGAAGAGCTTTTGGATTAAAGCTCAAGGTATATTCCCTGATGCATTTCATCTCTTCATAGGAGTTGCTTCTGTTAGTTAGCTCACCATATGCCAAAGACATGGGTACTTTCATTTTTGTGGGTCACAGAGCCTCACTTCATTCAGTGAGTACAAATGGTGCTGTGGCGAGGCAGCTGTTTTACAGCGTTTGTCATGAGGCTGCCGCGGGGGTATGGACGGACAAGTACTGATCAGCACACCTCTCTGTGTGTGTGCGCGCGCGCGCGTGTTAGAGGAAACCAATAGTCGTCATGGTTTGATAATGTCCTCTCTGTATGCAAAGTTTAGCATATTATGAGAAACAAATGGATGTTTCATTCTTTCTACTAGGCTCTTTCCAGTTAAGGCTGTTAAATAAATGAGGGAAACAAGTTTTTTTTTTTTTCCAGGGGCGCCTGCCTATGTTTAGATAAAGGAGAAAGAGAGAAAACCTAGTTTATTTGATGAAAAAGTGTTTTAGTCACCGACTCTTCTTTAATAGGTGTCACTTTAAAAATTTTTCCACTAATGTTAGCCTTGGTACTGAATCTGTTTAGTTCCATTTAAGAATCCTTAGTTGAACTTCATTTTTTGTTATGACTAATTTTCGTCACTGTTTTAACACAAGGGTACTTAACATTCCCATTGCCTTTGTCATACTCTTGTCTTTACAAACAAGAAACATTCATAGTCTTTTAGATTTCTTCAGTTTAACTTACTATTTGTGTTCATATTCTGTGTATTCAACAACTAAGGTGACCACATTTTATCATAGTGTTCTATGTAATAAGGATCATCTTCTTTTGGTCCTCTTAGAACTATCCTTTATATTTCAAGATGCTATTTCAACTCTAGTCAACAAATATCAGTAGAAGACCTGTTTTCTGGAGCCTGCCTTCAAGACCTGTTGGGCCGGGTCAGTTTTGGGGTTGTTGTTATGTCAAAGCATAGGAAGTGGGATTCTAAGAACTGGACTGAGCAGCACCGATTGTGCTGAGAATGGGTGAATCCCTGAGTCTGGGAGTGGGAGAGGAAGATGGTAAACTAGGAACTGACTGGGAGGTAAGCAGGCTCCACATTAGATTAAGAGGCCAGGCGAAGATGTCAGTGGAGGTGGAGCTGAGCTAAGCAGAGCGGGAGAGTGAAGGTGTGGAGTAGTGTGCAAGATTGAGGAAGCCAAGGCAGTTTAGGATCTAGGTCCTTGAAGGTAGGGCATATCTTGGGATTATTGGGGTGTCCTTTCTGTTGCAAGTCATGAGCTGTTTTCCCAGAGGCAGATATTTAATGGGGTGAAACTAGATCAGGTACCTATTTACTGCTTGGTATTAGAAATTCTTTTTTTTTTTTCTTAAATAAGCAAAGACTGGCAAATTTCTATTTTGGAAAGAGCTTAATGGGATCCCTGACAGTCCTATGATTTTACTCTATGAGCCAGTTTAATTACTATCGTTTAGTACCTTAGGTGCACAGAATTGAGGGGAACCTAACTCACTTATCTGTGCATGGCGCCCACCCATCATGCCATTCATATCTGGTGGTCAGTTCTCATAATACTGTAACTCTCAGCAGTGTCTGACACAGTTGATTATTCTCTCCTTGAAACGTCTTCTTTACTGCCCCCTTTCCCTCTCACTGCACATCTGTTCCATTGGCAAAACATGTTTTACCTACAAAGCTTTATGAATAAAGCTGCTATTAACATTGACATGTAGATAATTTTGAAATTGGAAAGTGTGAATCCTTCAACTTTGTTCCTTCTTTTCATGATTATTTTTTAAAATTAATTTATTTTTGGCTGCATTTGGTCTTCATTGCTGCGTGCAGGCTTTCTCTAGTTGCGGCAAGTGGGGGGCTACTCTTCATTGAGGTGCACGGGCTTCTCACTGCAGTGGCTTCTCTGGTTGCAGAGCACGGGCTCTAGGCATGCAAGCTTCAGTAGTTGTGGCACGTGGGCTCAGTAGTTGTGGCTCGCGGGCTCTAGAGCACAGGCTCAGTAGTTGTGGCACATGGGCTTAGTTGCTTTGTGGCATGTGGGATCTTCCCGGAGCAGGACTCGAACCCGTGTCCCCTGCGTTGGCAGGCGGATTCTTAACCACTGCACCACCAGGAAGTTTCTCATGATTATTCTTAAATTAATATTTTTTGAAATAATAAAATAATAAGAATAAAAAATAATAAATATTCTTGAAATAATAAAATGATTCTTGAAATATTCTGTTATTCTTTTATTTTCCATGTGAATTAGTTCTCTTAGTTTTCTTTCATCTTAGAATGTCTTTATTTCACCTTCACTCCTGAAGTACATTTTCTGTACATTTAACTTGACAGTATTTTTCTCTCATTACTTTAAAAGTATTGTTCCACTGTCTCCTGGCTTTCATTAGTTTGTTTTTTGTTTTCAGTTCATTTTGTTTGGCATTCACTGAGGTTCTTAGATCTGTAAGTTTACATTTTTCACCACTTTGGGGACATTTTTAGCCATTATTTCTTCAAAAATTTTTTGCACCTATCTCTTCTTTCTGAATCTTATATAACATGAATACTAAATCTTTTGATATTGTCTAATATTATTGTCTTTGCTCATTTTTTCCCTATTCCTTTTTCTTCCTATGGTTTAGATTGAATTATTTCTATTGACCTGTCTTCAAGTTCACTGACTCTGTCCTCTGACGTATCCATTCTACTATTGGGCCCCTCCAGTGAATTTTTAATTTCCATTATTTTTCAGTACAACCATTTTAAAAAATTAGTCTGTTTTTCTTTGCTGAGCATGTCTATCTTTGTATTTGTTTCAAAAGTGTTTGCTTTCCCTTTTTGTATCATGATTGTAAACACTGATTTAAAGTAGTTTTCTGAGAATTCTAACATTTGGGTCATCTTGTGGTTGGCATCTTTTGTCTTATTTCTTGAGAGCTGGTTAGATTCTCCTGGCTTTGTATGTTAAATTTTGGATTGTATCCTTGACACTTTGAATACTGTGTTATGAGATTCTGACTCCTGTCTAAAACTTCTGGAGAATGCTAGAGGGTTTTTTTGCTTATGTGAATATGTGGTTTCTTTTAAGCTGACAGTCAGTCTGATTAGTTTTAGACTGTATGTCCTGACCTGACTTCTGTGAGCTGTTTTTACTTCCAGTATTGGTTTAATTTCCAAAGCCTTTATGCCTTTGTATGCTATTCTGGTTTGTCTCATGTGTGTGTTACCCAGGAGTCTGTGTGGAACCTTGATGGTAGTCTGCACCATCTTGAGATCTCAGTGCTTTTCCTCAGTTGATTCTGACAGGTTTTACATATATGTACCTCAGGAGTGAGCTCAGGACTTTCTGTACAGATTTAGATGCTATTTTTCTCTACCTTTTTTATTCCTTAAGCCCATAATTTTCCCTTTACCCTCTGTTTTCAGAAGTTTTCTGTTCTGGTGTTCTTGCTGGAAAACCAGAGACTTACTCTTTTTGTGCTATGTAGCAGTTCCTATAACTGGGTATGCCTCTGGGCAAAGCTGGAATGGGATGGGGAAATCAAGTTTTACCTACCCCTCAGCAGCTGCTTCTATGAGTTGGTGGGAAAAGAGAGTGCTGCTAGTCCGTGTTGGCATTATCCCAATGTAAAGCATAGAGTATCAGAAGGTTTCTGTCCTACAAATGCTACTGTATGGTTGGAAGGCTTAGGCTTACTTTGTTGGCCTAGTAGAGGGCATGGGACATCAAAAGTGTTCTACCCCATTGAGGTTGCTGTCCTTGCTGCTTTTGGGTCAGGGTAGGAGACGCCTTGCCTCTTTGGTGCTGGCCTTTCCCTGGTGTAAGGTCAGGAGAGCCAACAGATATCCTCCCCGAAGGGCTTCTCCTGTCACCAGGGAGAGGGCAGTTACTGTTTTGTTGCTGGCAGTCATCTGCTGTGATCGCCTCACAGGGCCACTGCAGCTGGTTGGGAGGATGAGAAGGGCCACCTCAGAGCCACTGCTTGCCTGGTGTGAAAAGGAGGCAGTCAGTAGTTCTTTGGCCTGTAAAGGCTACTTCCATGTCTGGTACCAGCACTGAGGGGAGACCGGCAGCTTTGTTCCTTGTGCTTGCCTGGCATAGGGTAGGTCAGGTCACAAGAGTTTGTCTCCCAGGTCCTTCACTACTCTCCCTACCCACCACCCCTACCCTCTGGAGATTGCAGCCTTTTCTTGGAACCCCGTCTATCTGCTCTTGCTCTCAGTTGTCAATGTGGGCTGCCCCAGAGCCTATGTTGGGAAGTGAGAAGGCAGAAAACATCCCCCCAGGAAACTCATCACCTCACTGCTCCTTGGGACCTGGGTTCTGTATCCTTTTTGCTTGATCTTATCTACTATTCAGTGTCTTCTGGCAGTAACTTTTAAAATTTTGTTCAGAACTTATTGTAATCAGATGGAGTGATAGGATGGAATGTGTATATTCCATCTGGAGTGAAACTGGAACCTCCTGCAAAATGTATTTAATTCACTGCAGTTGCCTGATAAAAATTATGAGCGAGGATTTCAGTACCTGTTATTGCAGCAGAAGCTTACTCTACTTGATTTATGTGTAATGAGAATGCTGGAAGGGGTGAATGACACTTGATGTGAAATGCAGGAACAATGCCCCCAAACCACGCTACAAACCTGGTTTGCTGATAAAATCATGAGGGCCACTGCCAGACATTGAATGTCACAGCTTGTACCACTGCTACTGAAGAGCAGGGAACTCTGTCTTGCAGGAGATGCAGTACTGCTGTCCTGAAGGAGAGTCTTCAGGTCTGAATGTTGTGTCTCCCCAACGTGATGTTACTAGGAGGTGGTGCCTTTAGGTGGTGATTAAGTCATGAAGGCAGGACTCTCATGAATGGGTTTAGTGCCCTTATGAAAGTGGACAGAGAAACTTCTCTTTCCCCTTCACCATGTGAGGTTATAGCAGAAAGACCGCATCTGTGAATTAGGAAGTTCGGACACTAAAACTGCCTTGATCTTGAACTTCCCAGCCTCCAGCACTATGAGAAATAAATGTTTGATGTTTATAAGCCACTCAGTTTATGGTATTTTTGTTGTAGCAGCCTGAATGGACTGAGATAGAAAGAGGGTATCCTCATTGTCTTTGAGCCACAGCTCAAAATGAAGGTTGTGGCTGGAGCTCAATTGCATTTCCTGTGTCGTATCTGTAAGGGAGGCTGGCAAAGTTGGCACCTGACTTTTTGCTTCTCTATGAGTGGTAGCCTCTGTCTTCTACGAAGAGTCATTTTTGGGGCGAATTCCCTAAACACAGAATGAGGTTCATGTTCTCCATGGCCAGAAAGAATGACACGTATTTATACAGTCACCCCATTCACACAGTTGCTCAGATCACAGGCATTGGCTTCATCTGTTATTATAGCCCAGATCCAATTCTTTAGGGAATCCTATTGTCTCTGTCTTTAAAATGTATCCCAAATCTTCTCACTTCTGAACACTTTCTTGCTGTTCCCTAGTCCAGGCCACTGTCAATTTTCACATGAACCACATCAATATCTTCCCAGTTGACCCTCTTAATTCCTATTTTGTTTTTGCAGCAGACTTTTCTTCACAGAGCAGCCAGAATATATTTTTTAAAGTATTTATTTTCATGTAATTTCAAATTTACAGAAAAGTTGTAAAATCAGTACACAGCTTCTTTATACTCCTTTTTCAGATTTACCAATTGCTAACATTTCACCCCATTGCTTTATCTCCCCCTCATCTCTTCCTCCCTTCCTCCCTCGACTAATATACACTCTCCCTCCTTTCCTCCCACCTCACTTATATACCCTCCCAGACACTCACGCTCATATGTATACGCACATACATAAAAATTATGTATGTGTGTTTAATTTCCCCCAGCTTTTGAAAACAAGTTGCAAACATCATGCTCCTTTGCTCTTAAATTCTTTAGTGTGGTGTTCCTAATAACATTACATTTTTTTATATAACCATGAATTTAATGTTGATAAAATACTATTTAATCCATAGTCAATAGTTTCATCAGTTATCTTAATGATCTTGTCCCTAATTATTTTCTCACCAGTTCAATCATCATGCCTTTTTGTCTCCTTTGATTTGGAATAGTTCCTCTGCTCCCCTGCCCCTTTTTCACTTTGATATTTTTGAAGACTGTAAGCCAGTCGTTTTGTAAAATGTAGAATTTGATTTTGCCTGCTTTTTTTCATAATTAGAGTCAGGTATGCATTTCTAGAAAGATTGACCCACAAATGATATTGTACCCTCACTTCCTCATATCAGAAAGTACATGATGTCAGTTGCATCCCAGTATTGATGATGTAAACTTGGATCACTTGTTAAGATGGAGCCTACCAGATTTCTTCTTCACTATAAAGTTACCATTATCTCTTTCTCATTATTAAGCCATTTGCAGGGAGATTTTGAGACCATGCAATTACCCTGTGTGTTACCAGGCTTTCCTCCATTAGTGTTAGCATCCATTGATGGTTCTTGTCTGAATCAGGTATTACTGTCATGATTGCAAACTGATGATTTTTCTAACTCTATAATTTATCTTATATTTATTAGTATTCTGTAAGGAAGAGCTTTCTCTTATTTACTTCTTTATTATATTAATATGCATTCAAGGGTTCTTATTTTAGTCAATGGTTTATCATCCATTACTTTATTTATTTTGATGCCCTAATTGTCCCAGGTTTAGCTGGTGGAAGCCTCTCCAACCTGCATTTTATCATTTTTAGCATATCCCTGTCATTTTTGCAACACTTTCTTATTATTTTAACATAACCAAATATTCTATGTTCATCTTGTACTTTTCCTACCTCCGCTCCCAAAACAATCATTTCTCCAAGGAGCCCTGGTTCCTTTAGTGGAGAACGATATTTAGAAACCAGGATATCTGTGCTATGTTTGCTGAGGTGTCATTGTTTCCAGACATTTGCAGCATATAAAGCTAGAGAATAATTTACAAATGTACATTTACCCTTAAATTTACATCTACCTATTAAAAACCATGAGTTCATATTGATATCCCCAGTTTCAAACACCACAAAGTTCGTTCTAGTCTTCCCCTTTTCCACTTGAGTAACTCCCTTCTCCAACAGTGAGAAACTCGACTCCCATTATCTTCAACATATTTCCTCAAATATTGTTTAAATCTTCATTGTATTGAAAGCAGTTTCCGAATTGTTAACGCATACCATTGCCCAAAACGACGCAGACATATTAACTGGAATGCAGTATTTATTTACCGTTCTTTTGGTCTTTAGACTGGGAGTATATATTAGTAGTTTCCTAGGACTACTGTAACAAATGACCACACACTTGGTAGCTTAAAACAATGGAAATTTTTTCTTCCACAATTTTGGAGGGCAGAAGTCTGAAATCAAGGTATTGGCATGGCCACGCTCCCCGCAACGGCTCTGGAGGAATTGTTCCTCGCCTCTTCTAGCCTTTGGTGACTCTAGGCATCCTTGTGGCTGCGAAACTCCAGTCTCTGCTTCCATCTTCACAGAGCCTTTCCTCTTTGTGTCTTCTCCTCTTCTGTCTCTTATAAGGATACTTGAGGATACTTGTTATCAAATTTAGGGCTGACCCAGATAATTCAGAGTGACCTTATCTTGAGATGCTTAATTATATCCGAAAATATTCTTTTTCCAAATAAGGACCATTCACAGGTTCCAGTGATTAGGACGTGGACATATCTTTTGCGGGGCGGGGGGGGCACCGTTCAACCCACTACGGGGTGTATACTTACTTGGGTTATTATCTGCTGTTTATTTTTTCAGTGTATTTGTTACTCATTTGAAATACAGTAGGGTTCATTTGTTTCGGTTTATATTGTTTTAGGTTTTTTCCCATCCTTATTTGTTTATTTATGAATATGTAAAACATTAACACAGGGTCAAGAATCAAATAAGAAGTTAATAGATATAGCACTACGAATTACGGTGACTATTATCCAGGAAATGGACAGGTACTCTGGTAGAGAAGAACGGAATGGGCCATATTTACTTAGATAGAGGGCCAGGCAGTACTCATTTGAATAAGTAGCATGTAAGCTGAGATTGAAAGAGTGAGAAGAAGCCAGGCACCTAAAAGTGGAAAAAGGGCTTTCCAGCAGATGGAAAAGCATGTGTAAAGGCCCTGATGTGGGGAAAGAGTCACATGTATGGGAGGAAATGAAAGAAGACCAGGGAGGTGTGTGCATTATGGGCAAGAAGGAGCACAAAGTTAGGGAGGTTGTAAAGAAAGTAGGGGCTGGAAGATGTAAGCTTTTGTACACTGTGGAAAGACGTTGGAAAGCCCGTGGAGGATAAAAAGCAGTGGCGTTTTTAGAAGTATATTTTTAAAGGACGATATTGATTGCTTTTTTTGGGGGGGGGGTTACCTTAAACTTTATTCTTTTTATTTTTGTATTTTATTTTATTTTTTTTATACAGCAGGTTCTTATTAGTTATCTATTTTATACATATTAGTGTATATATGTCAATCCCAATCTCCCAGTTCATCCCCGCCCGCCCCCACCCCCCACTTTCCCCCCTTGGTGCCCCTATGTTTGTCCTCTAAATTTGTGTCTCTATTTTATTGATTGCTTTGTGGAGCACATTACACAAAAGTAAAAGTAGAGAGACTAGTCATAGGCCTGTCACAGTACATAATAACTGATGTAGAGACACGAGATAATGTTGGTTCATATAAGAGCTGTAGTAGTGAAAAAGGAGAAAAGTGGATAGATTTGAGATGTGTTTTGGGTTGAACTGACAGGACTAGCTCGTGGATTGAATCTGGGTGGGTAGAGAGAAGAGAGTTTAGGGGTTATTGGAGTCTTTAAGGATTACTTCCACGTTTGTAGCTTTAGCAACTAGGAAAGAAGTTTATTGCAAATAAAATGGGCAGTAAGAATCAAGATTTCCCTATTGGGCCTGTTATGTTTGAAATGCTTATGGCATGCAAATGGAAATGTCAGTCAAGTTGATAGTTGAATATACAAGTCTTGAGCTCGGGAGAGGGAAGTGGAATCTCAAACTTCCTATCTAGCCCCTCCAGGCAGTGCTTCAGTCCATTCTTTCCTACTGCAGGAAGAGATTCCACATCTCTGGCCCCTGTTTGTACCTTTTTAACATAAACAGAATGTCAGGAGTTGGCCAGATACCATTTGAGGCATTGTGAGCAGCTGGAACTAGAGATGGGTCTCCAGGCCCATGTGTGGGTACTCCAGTTCCAATTCAGTCTTTCCAGAGAGCTACAGTTATTTTACTTCTAAGTCATTTAAATATGCACATTTTACTACTTTTAGTTTAGCTTTATTCTGGACCCTTTCAGAATAAGTGGCCTTGTCATTATTATACTAAAATATATTAGGTTCTTTTCTGCCCCATCTGAACCTGACTTAGAGTATGAGACCACTGTAACTTACTTTGCTACCTAGGAGGGAATTGTGTGTGTGTGTATGTGTGTGTTTATGTTTGAAATGTATACTCTGTGATTGATTTGGTATGTATGTCAGTTTTTATACCAACATCACAGTGTTTTAATTGCAGTGTTTGTGCGGAGCCAGAGGAATCAGGCACCCTGACTTCAGGCTATACTACAAAGCTACAGTAATCAAGACAGTATGCTACTGGCACAAAAACACAAATATAGATCAGTGAAACAGGATGGAAAGCCCAGAGATAAACCCACACACATACAGTCACTTAATCTTTGACAAAGGAGGCAAGAATATACAAAGGAGAAAATTCAGCCTCTTCAATAAGTGGTGCTGGGAAAACTGGACAGCTACATGTAAAAGAATGAAATTAGAACGCTTCCTAACACCATACACAAAAATAAACTCAAAATGGATTAAAAACCTAAATGTAAGGCCAGACACTATCAAACTCTTAGAGGAAAACATAGGCAGAACACTCTATGATATAAATCACAGCAAGATCCTTTTTGACCCGCCTCCTAGAGTAATGGAAACAAAAATAAACAAATGTGACCTAATGAAACTTAAAAGCTTTTGCACAGGGCTTCCCTGGTGGCGCAGTGGGTGAGAGTCCACCTGCCGATGCAGGGGACACGGGTTCGTGCCCCGGTCCGGGAAGATCCCGCATGCTGCAGAGCGGCTGGTCCCGTGAGCCATGACCGCTGAGCCTGCGCATCCAGAGCCTGTGCTCCATAATGGGAGAGGCCACAACGGTGAGAGGCCCGCGTATTGCAAAAAAAAAAGCTTTTGCATAGCAAAGGAAACCATAAACAAGACGAAAAGACAACCCTTCGAATGGGAGAAAGTATTTGCAAATGAAGCAACTGACAAAGGATTAATCTCCAAAATATACAAGTAGCTTATGCAGCTCAATATCAAAAACATCCAAACAACCCAATCCAAAAATGGGTGGAAGACAGCAGTTCCACTACTGGGCATACACCCTGATAAAGCCATAACTCAAAAAGTGTCATGTACCACAATGTTCATTGCAGCTCTATTTACAATAGCCAGGACATGGAAGCAACCTAAGTGTCCATCAACAGATGAATGGATAAAGAAGATGTGGCACATATATACAATGGAATATTACCCAGCCATAAAAAGAAATGAAATTGAGTTATTTGTAGTGAGGTGGATGGACCTAGAGTCTGTCATACAGAGTGAAGTAAGTCAGAAAGAGAAAAACAAATACCGTATGCTAACACATATATATGGAATCTAAAAAAAAAAAGATAGTAATTCTGAAGAAGTTACGGGCAGGACGGGAATAAAGACACAGACCTACTAGAGAATGGACTTGAGGACACGGGGAGGGGGAAGGGTAAGCTGGCATGAAGTGAGAGAGTGGCATGGACATATATACACTACCAAACGTAAAATAAATAGCTAGTGGGAAGTAGCCGCATAGCACAGGGAGATCAGCTCAGTGCTTTGTGACCACCTAGAGGGGTGGGATAGGGAGGGTGGGAGGGAGGGGGACTAAGAGGGAGGAGATATGGGAACATATGTATATGTATAACTGATTCACTTTGTTATAAAGCAGAAACTAACACACCATTGTAAAGCAATTATACTCCAATAAAGATGTTAAAAAAATAAAAATTAAAAAAAAAAGGGCAGAAGACCTAAATAGACATTTCTCCAAAGAAGACATACAGATTGCCAACAAATACATGAAAAGATGCTCAACATCACTAATCATTAGAGAAATGCAAATCAAAACTACAATGAGGTATCACCTCACACTGGTCAGAATGGCCATCGTCAAAAAATCTACAAACAATAAATGCTGGAGAGGGTGTGGAGAAAAGGGAACCCTCTTGCAATGTTGGTGGGAATGTAAATTGGTGCAGCCACTATGGAGAACAGTATGGAGGTTCCTTAAAAAACCAAAAATAGAACTACCGTATGACCCAGCAATCCCACTACTGGGCATATACCCTGAGAAAACCATATTTCAAAAAGATACATGCCACAATGTTCATTGAAGCACTATATACCTTAGCCAAGATATGGAAGCAACCTAAATGTCCATCGACAGATGAATGAATAAAGAAGAGGTGGCACATGTATACAGTGGAATATTACTCAGCCATAAAAAGGAACTAAATTGAGTTATTTGTAGTGAGGTGGATGGACCTAGAGACTGTCACACAGTGAAGTAAGTCAGAAAGAGAAAAACAAATACCGTATGCTAATGCACATATATGGAATCTAAAAAACTGGTCCTGATGAACCTACTGGCAGGGCAGGAATAAAGATACAGATGTAGAGAACAGACTTGAGGACACGGTGGGGGAAGGGGAAGCTGGGATGAAGTGAGAGAGTGGCATGGACATATATACACTACCAAATGTAAAATAGATGGCTAGTGGGAAGCGGCCGCATAGCACAGGGAGATCAGCTGGGTGCTTTGTGACCACCTAGAGGGGTGGGATAGGGAGGCTCAAGAGGGAGGGGATATGGGGATATATGTATACATATAGCTGAGTCACTTTGTTGTACAGCAGAAACTAACACAACATTGTAAAGCAATTATACTCCAATAAAGATAAAAATAAATAAATAAAATAATTGCAGTGTTTTTGTATTATGCTCCATCCTGAGTAGGGCTAATCTTCCTGAATCATTTTAAAGATGTTTCTATTTTCTCACATATTTATTCTTACAGATGTATTGTAGAATTAAGATTGTTGACACATTTTAAAGAACGGATTTTTTTTCCCCCATCCTCTTGCTTTTGCCTTGGTTAGTTGTAAGTACTTTCTATTCTCCTTAATTCTTTTCCACTGATTTTTTTTCCCCATTGTCTTATTGTGGTTTTTCTTTTTACTTCGTTCCTGAAGAGAGGTTGTCATTTCCCCCCACTCTTTCTTTTTAAGCACCTGTTATATGTAAGCACTGTACTAATTCCTGGGCAGGAGGGTTTACATGGTGAATTAAAATTAAAATAAACAAAGTGAAATAAACAAAGCATATTATGAAATAAAACTGAAATAACATAATATCAGTTTGTAATTAAAATAGTGTGCCTTGGGGAGGACTAAAAAGTTTTACTTTTAAGCATACTATGTCAGCTTTTGGTCGGTTTGTTTATTTTTACATTTTTAAAAGAATTTTTTCCTTTTTTTTTTTTTTAAGGGTCATACAGCAATGCTTCATACTGGCTCATGGCATCCCAAAATAAAAGGAGAATTTATGACTTGCTCAAATGATGCGTGAGTATTGTTGATAATTCATCTAATACATTCATATATTTCAGTATTTTCTTTAACCTTTATATTGTAGCAATCTTGCCAGTAAACTAAGAGATAGAATATTAGTAGTCCTGATGTTTATATAGTCTTGTTCTCAACTTTACCTTGAATTTAGCTGGCCGTATAAGGTTTGCTTAAATAAATATGGAAGCTATAGAAATGAGAGTTGGAAGAAATTCAAGTGGCGTTTATTAGGGAGCATAATGGATCAGATTGATGCTGTTAAGTTGACTCAAATGACTTTAAACTTTGTTACTTTTTATAGTAAAGGCTGATTTCCATCTGAATCTAATAGCTTATATAAATTTGTTTTTTAAATGGTTTTTTGGAAGTAACAACTGAAAAAATTGATTTAATGTTTATTCAGATTCTTTTTTCAAAAAATTAATTAATTAATTTGGCTGTGTTGGGTCTTTGTTGTTGTATGCAGGTTTTCTGTAGTTGCGGCGAGCAGGGGCTACTCTTCATTGCAGTGTGCGGACTTCTCAATGCGGTGGCTTCTCTTGTTGCGGAGCATGGGCTCTAGGCGCATGGGCTTCAGTAGTTGTGGTGGGCGGGCTCAGTAGTTGTGGCTCGTGGGCTCTATAGAGTGCAGGCTCAGTAGTTGTAGCGCACGGGCTTCGTTGCTCTGTGGAATGTAGGATCTTCCCGGACCAGGGCTCGAACCTGTGTACCCTGTATTGGCAGGTGGATTCTTAACTACTGCCCACCAGGGAAGTCCCTATTCAGATTCTTTTGCATTATATTTGTTGGCTTAGGATTCAAGAGTATTACAGGGAATATTTGAGCAGCTTTTTCCTGAGTTGTTATATTGTATGATTCATTTTTAGTATTAAGAGTAGTTCACAAGAATAAGTTATTTGTAATATTACAGAGAAACTTACAATGAAAAATCTTATAAATGAAAATATACAGATGGTATTACTTAGGTGAAACACATATTTTATTTATTTATTTATTTTTAATAGATCTTTATTGGAGTTTAATTGTTTCACAATACCGTGTTAGTTTCTGTTGCACAACAAAGCGAATCAGCCATATGCATACACATGTCCCCATATCCCTTCCCCCTTGATCCTCCCTTGCATCCTCCCTATCCCACCCCTCTAGGTCATTGCAGAGCACTGAACAGATCTCCCTGTGCTACGCTGCTGCTTCTCAACAGCCAGCTATTTCACATTTGGTAGTGTATATATGTCGATGCTACTCTCACTTCACCCCAGCTTCGCCCCCCTATTCCATGTCATCAAGTCCATTCTCTATGTCTACCTCTTTATTCCTGCCCTGGAACTAGGTTCATCAGTACCATTTTTTTTTTCAGATTCCATATATATGCGTTAGCATACAGTATTTGTTTTTCTCCTTCTGACTTACTTAACTCTTTATGACAGACTGTAAGTCCATCCACCTCACTACAAATAACTCAATTTCGTTTCCTTTTATGGCTGAGTAATATTCCATTGTATATATGTGCCACATCTTCTTCATCCATTCATCTGTCGATGGACACTTAGGTTGCTTCCATGTCCTGGCTATTGTGAAAAGAGCTGCAGTGAACATTGTGGTACATTACTCTTTGAATTATGGTTTTCTCAGGGTATATGCCCAGTAGTGGGATTGCTGGGTCGTATGGTAGTTCTATTTTTGTTTTTTTAAGGAACCTCTGTACTGTTCTCCATAGTGGCTGTATCCATTTACATTCCCACCAACAGTGCAAGAGGATTCCCTTTTCTCCACACCCTCTCCAGCATTTATTGTTTGTAGATTTTTTTGAGGATGGCCATTCTGACTGGTGTGAGGTGATACCTCATTGTGGTTTTGACTTGCATTTCTCTAATAATTAGTGATGTTGAGCATCCTTTCATGTGTTTGTTGGAAACCTGTATGTATTCTTTGGAGAAATGTCTATTTAGGTCTTCTGCCCATTTTTGGATTGGGTTGTTTGTTTTTTTGATATTGAGCTGCATGAGCTGCTTGTATATTTCGGAGATTAATCCTTTGTCAGTTGCTTCATTTGCAAATACTTTCTCCCATTCTGAGGGTTGTCTTTTCATCTTGTTTATGGTTTCATTTGCTGTGCAAAAGCTTTTAAGTTTCGTTAGGTCCCATTTGTTTATTTTTGTTTTTATTTCCATTTCTCTAGGAGGTGGGTCAAAAGGATCTTGCAGTGATTTATGTCATAGAGTGTTCTGCCTATGTTTTCCTCTAAGAGTTTTATAGTGTCTGGCCTTACATTTAGGTCTTTAATCCATTTTGAAGTTCATTTTTGTGTGTGGTGTTAGGAAGCATTCTAATTTCATTTTTTTACATGTAGCTGTCCAGTTTTCCCAGCACCACTTATTGAAGAGGCTGTCTTTTCTCCATTGTATTCTCTTGCCTCCTTTATCAAAGATAAGGTGACCATATGTGTATGGGTTTACCTCTGGGCTTTCTATCCTGTTGCATTGATCTATATTTCTGTTTTTGTGTCAGTACCATACTGTCCTGGTTACTGTAGCTTTGTAGTAAACTCTGAAGTCTGGGAGCCTGATTCCTGCAGCTCTGTTTTTCTTTCTCAAGATTGCTTTGGCTATTCAGGATCTTTTGTGGTTCCATACAAATTGTGAAATTTTTTGTTCTGGTTCTGTGAAAAATGCCATTGGTTGTTTGATAGGGATTGCATTGAATCTGTACACTGCTTTGGGTAGTAGAGTCATTTTCACAGTTTTGATTCTTCCAATCCAAGAACATGGTATATCTCTCCATCTTTGTATCATCTTTAATTTCTTTCATCAGTGTCTTATAGTTTTCTTCATACAGGTCTTTTGTCTCCTTAGTTAGGTTTATTCCTAGGTATTTTATTCTTTTTGTTGCAGTGGTAAATGGGAGTGTTTTCTTAATTTCACTTTCAGATTTTTCATCATTAGTGTATAGGAATGCTACAGATTTCTGTGCATTAATTTTTTATCCTGCTACTTTACCAGATTCATTGATTAGCTCTAGTGGTTTTCTGGTAGCATCTTTAGGATTCTCTATGTATAGTATCATGTCATCTGCAAACAGCGACAGTTTTACTTCTTCTTTTCCGATTTGGTTTCCTTTTATTTCTTTTTCTTCTCTGATTGCTGTGGCTAAAACTTCCAAAACTATGTTGAATAATAGTGGTGAGAGTGGGCAAACTTGTCTTGTTCCTGATCCTAGTGGAAACGGTTTCTGTTTTTCACCATGGAGAACGATGTTGGCTGAGGGTTTGTCATATATGGACTTTATTATGTTGAAGTAAGTTCCCTCTATGCCTACTTTCTGGAGAATTTTTATCATAAATGGGTGTTGCATTTTGTCGAATGCTTTTTCTTCATCTGTGAGATTACTGTATGGTTTTTATCCTTCAATTTGTTAATATGGTATATCACATTGATTGATTTGCCTATATTGAAAAATCCTTGCCTTCCTGGGATAAACCCCACTTGATCATGGTGCATGATCCTTTTAATGTGCTGTTGGATTCTGTTTGCTGGTATTTTGTTGAGGATTTTTGCATCTGTGTTCATCAGTGATATTGGCCTGTAGTTTTCTTTTTTTGTGACATCTTTGTCTGGTTTGGGTATCAGGGTGATGGTGGCCTCATTGAATGAGTTTGGGAGTGTTCCTCCCTCTGCTATAGTTTGGAAGAGTTTGAGAAGGCTAGGTGTTAGCTCTTCTGTAAGTGTTTGATAGAATTCGCCTGGGAAGCCATTTGGTCCTGGGCTTTTGTTTGTTGGAAGATTTTTAATCACAGTTTTAATTTCAGTGCTTGTGATTGGTCAGTTTATATTTTCTATTTCTTCGTGGTTCAGTCTCAGAAGGTTGTGCTTTTCTAAGAATTTGTCCACTTCTTCCAGGTTGTGCATTTTATTGGCATATAGTTGCTTGTAGTAATTTCTCAGGATCCTTTGTATTTCTGCAGTGTCAGTTGTTACTTCTCCTTTTTTTATTTCTAATTCTGTTGATTTGAGTCTTCTCCCTTTTTTTCTTGATGTGTCTGGCTAATGGTTTATCAATTTTGTTTATCTTCTCAAAGTACCAAGTTTCAGTTTTACTGATCTTTGCTATTGTTTCCTTCATTTCTTTTTCATTTATTTCTGGTCTGATCTTTATGATTTCTTTCCTTCTGCTGACTATTGGTTTTTTTTTTTTAATTGTTCTTCTCTCTCTAATTGCTTTAGGTTTAAGGTTAGGTTGTTTATTTGAGGTGTTTCTTGTTTCTTGAGATAGAATTGTATTGCTATAACTTTCCCTCTTAGAACTGCATCCCATAGGTTTTGGGTCATCGTGTTTTCGTTGTTATTTGTTTCTAGGTATCTTTTGATTTCCTCTTTGATTTCTTCTGTGATCTCTTGGTTATTTAGTAGCATATTGTTTAACCTCCATGTGTGTATTCTTTACAGTTTTTTTCCTTTAATTGATATCTAGTCTCATAGCATTGTGGTCGGAAAAGTTACTTGATACCATTTTAGTTTCCTTAAATGTACCAAGGCTTGATTTGTGACCCAAGATATGATCTATCCTGGGCAACATTGGTACAGTTTGTGTCAGAGAATGCTTTGCCTGTGTTCTATTCTAGGAGTTTTATCATGTCTTGCTTATATTTAAGTCTTTAAGCCATTTTGAGTTTGTTTTTGTGTATGGTGTAGGGAATGTTCTAACTTCATTGATTTACATGAGACTGTCCAGCTTTCTCAATACCACTTGCTGAAGAGACTGTGTTTTCTTCATTGTATATTCTTGCCTCCTTTGTCGAAGATTAGTTGACCGTAGGTGTGTAGATTTATTTCTGGGCTCTCTAATCTGTTCCATTGATCTATATGTCTGTTTTTGTGCCAATACCATGATGTAGCTTTATAGTATTGTCTGAAATCTGGGAGGGTTATGCCTCCAGGTTTGTTCTTTTTCCTCAGTATTGCTTTGTATTCCTGCTGTTTTAAGCCGTTAAATTTTAAAAATGTTTTGTTATGCACCAGTTGTTAACTGACACAGATGATATTATTGCTTCATGTTATGTGGAATCATGGTTATATAGAAGAATGTTTGTTCTTAGAAGATACCAGCTAGTGAATTTAGGTGTGAAGTATCATGAGATATGCAACTTACTTTTAAATGGTATAACAAAAATAAAAAGTGCATTTGTATATATTTTTGTGCGTGTGTGTATGAATATATGTATGGAAAGAGAGAGACTGAGAATATAGATGTGACAAAATGAATGTTAGTGTATATGGTGTTTATTGGAAAAGGTATATGGGTGTTTATTGTACTATTGTTTTAACTTTTTTGTAGCTTTGAACCTTTTCCAAATAAAAAGTTGGGAGGATCTTCTTAATATTAGCTTATGTGGAAGTCATCCATTCCACCCCCAATCTAAAAGTTGAATATAAGATGCATAAAAAAGGTAGTGGGGATTATAGTTTGTTGTACTCCACTTAAGTTTTTTCTTGGACATTTTCTCAGTGTATTTTAATTTTCTGCATATCAGTGCTGATTAAACTGTGAGAACCTAGTGATTAGGGATTGTAGCAGGATTTCCTAAGCTTGTTCCTAGTAATGCTAGTACCTGTAGGGTGTCCGTGGAGAAAGGGTTCCTTTGTCTTTCCCTTGGAGAGTTATAGTGCCAAGGACTAGAGATCCTGAGAAATATATTAACGAAAGAAAACAGCATTTTCTGGGCTTCCCTGGTGGCACAGTGGTTAAGAATCTGCCTGCCAATGCAAGAGACACGGGTTTGAGCCCTGGCCCGCGAAGATCCCACGTGCTGTGGAGCAGCTAAGCCTGTGGACCACAACTACTGAGCCTGAGCTCTAGAGCCCACAAGCCACAACTACTAAAGCCTGCTTGCCTAGAGCTTGTGCTCTGCAACAAGAGAAGCCACTGCAATGAGCAACCCGCGCACCACAAGGAAGAGTAGCCCCCACTCACCACAACTAGCAAAAGCCCACATGCAACAATGAAGACCCCACACAGCCAAAAATAAATAAGTAAATTTAGTAAAAAAGAACTGAAAAAGCTGTAAAATTGGCCTACACATGTGAAGACTTTCTGAGGCATGTTATACCATGGTGTAGTAATGTATAAATTATGAAAATGTTAAATTATATTCAAAGCACCTAGAAATAAAAGGAAGCTAATATATTTTTTAAGTTTCTCCCAAAAATATTTAAATAGAAAAAAACCCTTTGGGCTATAGAAAAGTTTAATTTTCTGAGATCCATTTATGTAAATCATCATTCCTTGGAGAATTTTATAATTATATTTACATATGTTATTGATTATTAAAGTCAAGTCAGATATGCCTAGCAGCCTTCCAGCAAAAGCCTGTAAAACTCAGTGGTAGATTGTCTGCTCAAGGTCATGATGAGTGGTGGAGCACCCAAGTTCCTCTTGGTCTGGAAAGTGCATGCTCTTTCTATTATGCCATGCCAGAATTCGCCAAGAATTTTAATTGGTATTGTGCATCTTTATAAGCTGCAACGAAATAAAAAAAGATTTATAATTTACTGAATCCCACCATGAAAAGCATTTACTGGTGGCAACCTTCATTTCCCAAAATATATTCCTGGGAGCACTAGGCACAGAGTGTAAATGATGTTGTTGGCTGTAGGAGAGAGAGGGAGTTGTATCACTATGGCTGGAAAATGCTGTTTTCTTTTTTAAAAATATATAAATTTATTTATTTTTGGCTGTGTTGGCTCTTCGTTGCTGCGCGCAGGCTTTCTCTAGTTGTGGTGAGCAGGGGCTACTCTTTGTTGCAGTATGCAGGCTTCTCATTGTCGTGGCTTCTCTTGTTGCGGAGCATGGGCTCTAGGCGCACAGGCTTCAGTAGTTGTGGCACATGGGCTTTGTTGTTCTGCAGCATGTGGGATCTTCCTGGACCAGGGCTCGAATCTGTGTCCCCTTCATTGGCAGGCAGATTCTTAACCACTGCGCCACCAGGGAAGTCCCAAGTTTTACTTTTTAAATAACATTAATTTTTGCCATCTCTGGCAGCTAGGAGACTTTTTCTTGCTTACTTTCTGATTCTGGGCAGAGTTTTATACTGTCCATGCTGCCACATAAGTAATGGTTCTTTTTGGGTGATCCCATTATAGAAACAGAAAGTGTCTCTTTTCAGATTTTAACTAAAGTTATTCTGGTGATCATTTTGCAGTAGGTACAGATATTGAATCATTGTGTTGTATACTTGAAACTAATATAATGTTATATGTCAGTTATGCCTCAATTAAAAAAGAAAATATGCTGTTTAGATCTTGTTTTTACACTATCTGACGTTGCTTTTATCTAACTTATTTCTTTGATCCTTTTATCTAATTCTAATTATTCTAATTATACCAGCATTTGTAAAATTAATAGCTTTTATTTTATTTTCACTGTGTGGGTAATTAAAAATATGTCTATATATTTTAAAGCATTTGTTATAGAAATTTTACATGAAACAATAACTTCTTTGAACGATTAATGGGATTTAGGATTTAGCTGTCAGTAGAACCTAAATGCCAAAAATGTTCCTATTCATACTTTCTGATTGTGGTGAAATATGCTTATAATAAAAGACATAATTTACTCAGACACTTTTTAAAGCTCTTTTTCTTCATGAGTTCTGAGAGTAATGAGAATCTATTCTGAAATTACTGCTGTAATTGAGATGTGCACATTTTGGTGTTAGTTTGATTTAGCTTCTGTTGACAAGCTTTTTCTGTAGGCTTGAATGGAAAAAATGCAAATCTTTTAATTTTATCATAAATTCATTTGGTTCATATAAATTCATTCCTTTCAAAATAGTTTCCTTTTACTCAGCTCTATTTTATTTCTATTTATATTGAGAAAACACACAGTAGGTAAAAAGTCTGTAAGATTTTAAAATAATAATAATAGCTCACTGCAGAGCTAGCTACCAGGACAAATTCTTTAAAAGGTTAGGTTTAGAACTTAAAATTAGGGTTATGACTGTGGTTGGGCTCTAAATATCACCATTCACCATTTTATGTGGATTAATTTGTTACACAGACTGTGGTTGGATTTTTGTTGTTTGTAATCAATTGTATTTTAAACGGAAGATGTCAGTGTTCTCAATTCCTATCATGAAACATAATACAATGAAACACAAAATCCTGGAAACGTATCTTAATTGGAAAATGAAATTAACAGTTATTGAGAACCATGCAGTACTTGCAGCTCTAGAACTAGTTTTCTCTTAGGAATTGGTAAGAGCATAAAATAGGGCATTAGTTAATCAGTTATTTTGAATTGACTTGAAAACAACTCACCAAAAACAGTCTAGATATTTATTAAGTATATTTTGATCTTGTGATGATTGAAAGTAATTGGATGCTGGTCTGAAGAAGTCAGCACTAGACGCAGAGGAGAAGTTTCACACATAATTTTACAGATGAATTATATATTACTCTGTTAACTGGTGACGTGGTTTGGCTCACTAAAAAACCCGATAATGTAATTTTTCAAAAAACTCTAGCACAGTTTTTTAGTGTTACTAATGAAAGAGATGCAGAACTAAAAAACCTTTTATATTCTTCTTTTTAAAGCTCAGATATAATGTCATTTATATTTTGTAACTCAAAATAAGCTAATAAAATATTACTGGGGGAGTTAAACTTACTCAACAGTCAAGAGTTATTTATAATTAAGCATTTTAACTTTATATACATTTTAATTTTCAAGCTCCTGTTATGCTTGAATAGCCTTTGTTTGATTTATAGTTGTCCTAGCACTTTCAGCTTACTTAGATAATATTTTTTGTCATATGTTTACAGTATAAAACTTCACCTAGGAATTACATAAAAATTTAATGTCACATTATCCTTGATTTAAGTTTTATGTACTTTTTATACAAAATGTTGCTCATGTGCACTGTATTGCCATACGTAAGAACGGTAAGATGTTCATACCTTCAAAAATGTTGGCAGAAAGTTTAATCAAGTCCACGTTTATGTTTTACTTTATTGGCACACTTTTCACAGTTGTTAATCAGTAGCTTGTTTTGGCTAAGGGAGCATCAGTGCTGAACAGTGATTTCTGTGTGGGGATTATAAATGGTGAGGGATGCTTTTTAGTATTTTCTTTATCTTGAAATCCATAAGAAAAACATTGTTAGTTTCACCAGTACATCTCTGTTACATCAGTTCAATTTTTTAAATATTTGTTTATTTATTCACTTATATGTTTCTTTTTAAAGGGAATATGGATGTTTCTAAATGTTGAAGAGTATGCTTGTTTACTGGCATCCCTAGGTTAACTGAGTATTTGATAGAAGGTGGTTTGAATTTCTTCTGGGGATTTCTAGGCCAGGCAAGGTAGCGTCAGTACAACTGGTCCACTCCATGCGTGACTGAATGGACCTGTATGTATGACTAATGTACCAGTATTCTTACGGTATGTGGTGGCCCTCTTGGCCATTTATGGAGTAGTTGTTTATGAAGAATATTGTTCCTGTGAAAACTGATGAATTGAATTTAGTTGCAGGAATGGGAATAAAAGATGTTTCCGTAGCTTGCATTTTTGCTCTTCTTGAAACTCATAATTCAAATTAAAATGTTTCTTTGTTTGACTCTCTGTCTTTTTCTGAAAGTTTTGGCTACAAGCGATTTTTCCTTTTTATATTATCCTTTCCATTTTTTCCCTAAGCTTCTGTGACTACATGGCAAATGTAGATGTATACTGTTTCTGAATCCCTTGTTTTCTCTTGTGTTGTATAAGCCTGTTGAATCCATTCCCAACTTTGAAAAAATTGTCACCTCATCTTTTTAGTTTCATATTGACAGAGTTGATGAAGTTAGGATGGCATGTTATCAGGCACTTTGCTATGAGGTGTGAATAATGAGTTGAATTTTCCTGTTGCTTCTTTTTAAATCTAAGTTTATATGACTTGTAAAACTATTTCTGTCTTATAAACTATCCTTTCTTGTGATGGTACTTCTAAAATTTGTCTTGATGAAAATGTTAAATTTGTTACTGCTTTTTAAAAAGGCTCCAAGTGAAAATAGTTTATTCTTCTCTTGGTAACACTTTTCTGTTATTATAATAGTAATAAAATCAAGTAGAATATAAAGTAGAAATATCTCATAAATTGTTAATTACAAGCTTCCCTTTGATACATATTTCCTTAATGGGCTGTGTTCTATTAATTTGAATAAAACAAATGATATTGTTGGAAACTTGTACTAACTTATCTATAAATAGAGCTAGCACAGACTTGTTTAACAACACTTCATGTGGTTATTACATTCTTGCAATAACAGTCTGTGTTTTCATGGAGGAAATAAGGCTCACTGATGACATTTTTTCCAACAAAAATTTGGTTACATAGCTTTATCTCTGCATAGAATAACTGAAGAGGTAGAGCAGCTTCTGGTTTATATCACATAACTATGTTGTAGTTAGCATTCTTTATCTTTCTTAGGTGGTTTTACTTATATGCCCCAAATAGGCTGAAGATTATGACTCTTGTTCATAACGCATTACATAATTTATTTTTTCACAGAAAAATACATCCTTTGCAAACACAACTTTCATCATTCTTAATTCCATTGTGCTCTTGTAAAATCATTTTGTCTATCAACCAGCAAATATTTATTGACAACCCACTGTGTGCTCAGGCTCACCTAGACTTTGTGGGTAAATAAAGCAGTTCCTGCTCTTGTAGAATTTAAAATACAGTGAGGAGATAGACATTTGAAAATACTTATGAATAGTTAAGTAAATAATTATGCATGTTAAACGCTGTGAAGGAACAATATATGAGGAAGACCTAAAGCATACTGGAGAAAAAGCTTTTATGAGGTTGTGATGTTTAAACTGAGATGTGAAAGAGGGGGATGCCATCCCAGACAGAGGAAACATCATATTAAAATGCCTATTACAGGAACTGAGAGAAATCCAGCATCACTAAAGCACAGCGAGCAAGATGGAGAGCAGCATGAGATGAATTTGCTTAAGTAGGTGGGGGCCAAATCATGCAGGGCCTTACAGACCATGTTGAACACATTTGGATTTTATTTCAAGGACAACTACAAGAGGTTAAAGGATTTTAAGCAGGGGAGTGACACAGTCAGATTTACATTAAAATGAATTACCCTAACATCTCTATGGAATAAATTGGATGGGTGAAGGTCAGGGCACTTGTAACCATATTCTAAGAATTTTATAATGAGTGGCTTTCATTCTGTTAGGTCAGTGATTCTTTTCTTTGCTTTTAGGGTTTTCATACATAAAACATACTCCCATCAGTAACACTGCTCATCATTTGTAGTAAATCTAATCTCCATCCATATGCTACCCACGCCTCCGGTGAGAATCACTGAGCTAGCCCAGATCTTACCTGATAGGAAAACTGATGTTGAGAGAAGTGACTTAGACAAGGTCACGTAGGTAGTTAGCCAATGGTAGAGCAAGCACTTCAACCCACAGTTGAGACAATCTTCCAGAGCCTTTTTCACATAATTTTTCTTAGATTTAGGAAACTAGCATCATCAGTTAGAATGTATTTACTATGCACTGTGGATTGGCCATTGGACAGCAAAATATATGTAGCAAATTCTCTAATATAAAGATATAGTATAGGAGATATAATGATGAATGAAACAGCGGTTTGCAACAGCAGTTTCATAGTGTGATCCAGGGACCTTTGGAGGTCTCTGAGATCTTTTTGCTGCTCTACAAGGTCAGAACTATTTTCATAAAAATGGTAAGGCATAATTTGGCTTTTTTCACTGGGTTGACATTTGCACTGATGACACCAAAGCAGTGGTGGGTACAACCCCTGGTATCTTGGCCTTAATCAAGGCAGTGGTACCAAACTGCATGAGTAATCATTGTATTTACTGCCATACATTCATAATTCTTTTAAAAAAATGCCAGTTTTACATAAGAATGTCCTTGATGAAGCAGTAAAAATCATTAGTTTTATGAAATCTTAACACTTGAGTACATGTCTTTACTGTTCTCTATGCCAAAATGGGAATGGCATATAAAGCACTTCTGCTGCATACCAAAACATGATTGTTTGAAGGAAAAGCACTTGCATGATTGAGTTGTGAGCCAACTTTCTTTTTCATGGAACACCATTTTTACTTGTAAGAACTGTCAACAGACAAAGTATGGTTATTCAGACTGGACATTTGGCACACATTTTATTTAAAAAAATGAACAAAGTCACTATTATTTTAATGAAAACAACTGACAGATTTGTGTCCAGTGATGAAATTTGAGTTTTCAGGTAAAATATAGAACGTTGGAAATTTTAAAATATTTCTTTGAGCTTGACAGCTTCTTAGTACTTAAAGGGGTTTTGTTTTGTTTTGATGAAATCAGTTATATTAATGAGTATGTTTTTTGGGTTTGTTTGTTTTTTTTACAATTGTTTAATGAAATATATCAACATTTTGAAGATTTTCATAGCCCAGTGACCAATATTTTTTAAGTGACCAGTGCACGATGTCACAGAAAGGATCTCTGCAAAGTTTAACATAGACCTATAGATTTTAATGTAAGAGTGTGTAAAGTGTATTGACTTAGTTTCAGATTCCACATTGCAGCTTACTTTTAAGAAACTACCCACTGGTTGAATTTTGGTGCAGTATTGAAGAATATCCACAACTATCTGAAAAGGCTATTAAAATACTCCTTTTCCCCACTGCATACCTGTGTGATGGATTTCCCTTCATGTGGTTTAACAAGAACAGCATATTGAAACAGATTGAATACAGAAGTACTAAGTACTGTCCTCTACTAAAGTCACACTTCAAAGTGATTTGCAAAAATGCAGAATAGTGCTACATTTCTTACTATTTTTGTTTGTTTCCTTTGGAAAATAATTGTTCTATTTTCATGAGACACTTTTGTTTATATATATTTTTCATAAATACATGCTAATATATGAGTTTGTTAATATTCTCTCTCTCTCTCTTTTTTTTTTGGCTGCGCGGCTTGTGGGATCTCAGTTCAGTGACCAGGGATTGAACCTGGGCCAAGGCAGTGAAAGCCCGGAATCCTAACCATTAGGCCACCAGGGAACTCCCTGAGTTTGTTGATAGTCTTAATTGAGTCAATAGATACTTTAAAACTTTGTGCTGTTGTGGTAAACATCTATAGGTAGGACACATATAAAGAAAAGCTCCTTGGGGTGTGTGGACATTTTAATGTCTGTTAATGCAATTTTATTAAATTGCCATCCATACCAGCTTTTAAAGGATTTCTTTTTCATAACACTTAGTCTACTTGTGGAATGCAGTTAAAAGTTCTGTATTTACTATATTTTTTAAAAATATGTAACTCAGCATTTTTGGTAGCTCATATTGAGCTTCTCCAGTTAGTACCATCTATCTTAGTATATTAGCATTGGCAGAGAAAGCTATGTGTATCTTCAAAGCTCAGTGTTTTTTCATGTCACCCAGAGAATTTACAAAATATATATTTGTGCAATTTCGTAGCCTCGCTGCAAGTGTTAAATGTGGTAATATATGGAAAGCATAGTTCTTGGCACATAGTTGGTGCTCGATACAAGTTTAGTTCCATTCTGGGCTTTTTATTTTGTTCGACCAAATGTGTTTAAAATATACAAGGCCAAGTTTGCTGTTACTGTAATGCAAAGCTTGGACCATAAATTAATTCAACATCTGTCATCTACTACCTGTGAGAGCTTGGGCAACATACTTGCCCTTCCTGGACCAGTGTCTTCATCTGTAAAATAAAAGTCTTAGGCTGCATTAATTTAATTCTGCCCTTTCAATAAGCACCAGTTATCTATGTGAAGAACAATTCTAAAACTAAACTACAGAAAAGTTTAAGCCAATACTAAATAGGCTTTGATTAGGAAAGAGGAGTGAAAGCAGTGGGTAGTGTAAAAATAGTTACCAACATGACTGTCCACTGTGGGAATGCACGAAGAAGAGGCAAAAAGGGAGTCATACAGAAATGAACCAGATTTGCATTTGGAGGATCTTTTCTCCACAGGCCAGAGCTAAGAAATTTTCTTCAGTTAAGCTCAGCAAATATTTATTTTATATCCATTGTTGTGGGTCAGGAGCTGCATTAGGCACCATGCTTTGAGCTGAACGCACAGAGATGAATACAACATGGTCCTCACTCTCCAGGGTGCTTCCCAGGCTCCCAGGATCATTGGGTACCCATAACACTATGATTTGCAGCAAGGACATGGGAGTGGCTCATTCTGGATTGTTTCTTCAGAGGTACATGAAGCCCTGTTTGCTAGGAAACATGGATCCCATAATGGAAGAACATAGTTTTCCTCTAGTTACTTTTCAGCCTGGGCCTTAGTTCAGACTCACCTGGGAAAGAGAAAGTTTTTTCCAGAGAGGATGGTGCTTGAGTCTTCAGTAAGTTGTAGTATCAATCACTGGATCATTTCCTATTTCAGAATAACCCCAACCTCTGCTTTTATGGAAACTACTTCAAACCAACAGAGTGGACCCCAAGAGTTGGTGTTTTCTTTATATGCGTTATGGGACAGGAGCTTTATATTCTCTGTCTCACTTAATCCTCACAGCACTGGCTCGAAGAAGGAAGCGACTCACTAGGTCACACATCTGTTTAGAGGTGGAGTAGGGATTGGACCTCGTGCCTGGGTCCATTATACCACATTCCCTCGCTAGTTTTAGTTATCTTAAGCCCACAGTCATCTGTATCCTGTGTACTATATCTTCCTTCAGAGTAGATGGTTGCATGGTAAAGCTGATCCTGGGGTAGTGCAGTGTGTTCCAGACTCCATTGTGAGACCCCTTTCGGGTCATGACCAGCATTTTTTGCAAAATAAAATCAAGTAGAAATTGTTACACTGTGTCACGGTTAGTACTGTTCTGTTTCAGTTGTAGGTGTTGGAGGGTGAGTGGGTGTGTGAATGTGTGGGTCTTAGCATAAGGTATTTCCCGCTATGGGAAAGTCACTCCCCATTTCAGTATAGGACATGATCACAACTTCACCATGTGTCTTTTCTCCAGGTTTTGAAAATATTCCATATTCCATTTAGTTACAAGGCAGTAAAATGTAGTTCACAGCTTGGACCCTGAAGCCAGACTATGCAGGTTTGAATCCAGACCCTGCCATTTACAGTGACTCTTGGCAAGTTATTTTGTGTCTCCGTGCCTCTGCTCTGTCTTCTGTAAAATGGGGTTGTGTGAACGTTAAATGAATTTATATACCTAAAGTGCTTAGGATAGTGTTCATCTCATGGTAGCACTCCGTAAGTTATCTGCTGTTATTATTGTTGTTAGTGTTGTTGAAAGGTTTATATCTCTCTCAGAGGGATTATGGACATGTTGACTTAACAGCAGCATTCCACAGCAGACAGTTGATTCATATGATTAATTAATTTATTGCAAACTTTTCATATGCTACAAGAATGCTAACTTTGCCACTGTTTTAGTACAATTCTCCCTTTGTTTATACACTGGGATTGTTTTTATTTGGCTGACACCACCAAAGACAGCTGCTAAGTAATGTACCTGTTTAAGAGTTATTGTGGAAAATAGTGAGCATGACTGTATCAGATCTTGGCCTGTGAAGAACTGGCTGTCTTTATCGGCTGATTTAATCTTGGTCATAGTCCAGCATTGCTGGCTCATAAAATCTGTGTTTATGCCCTGGCCCACTATGTTATAGAGGACTAAATAAGTACTATACCTAGGCCCATCTGCCTGAAGCTCTGTGGCAGATTTGGAGTAAGATGTTTGGTGATCAGGGAAAGCTTCACAAAGGAAATAACGTTTGAGTTGAGGGTTGAATATTTGAGTTGAAGTCTTCTAGGAAAGTAGCTAAAGGAAAATAATTCCAGGCACCAGTAAGATTTCATACCAAACTCTGAAGCCCAGAAGTCTTAAAATAGTCACAGAAAGGAAGAATAAGCAGAAGCAGTGAACAGAAGAAACTCTAGGCTGTTGTCTTCTAGGTTATCAATTACAGATTTTTATAAAAACTTACTGGACAAAAATAACCAAAGGTTAAATATGTGTTATAGAATTATTTGTATTATTTCAAATTATATTTTCTATATAACCAACCTTATAGTGAATAGTTAGCGACATTTTATTATGATGATCATTGATAGAATATTCTTTTGTTTATAGAATTGTGTGCTTTACCTCTTTTCTTCTTAGCTTCCATTAGCAGGTACCACCTAATGGCAGCCGGTAGAATTGCAGGCAATAAATGGAAAAATTTATTGGAAAAAAATTTATTGGAAAAATTCATGACTTAGCAGGAAAAGCCCAACCCAGTTCACGGAATAATTAGTACATATAATGTAGTGATATGAGTTAATCTTTTTTCATAGATCCCTGGGGTGAGCATGTTGTAGAGGATGGGAGCCAACTGCCAATATCTTTATGTCCAAATTAGTGTTATATTAGGAAGTGTATATTGTTGAGGGATTACACAGGATTTAATATTTTTATTTTCTTTTTGAATTATGTATTAGAAATGAAATCATTGAGATTTTGAATACTTCCAAAAGAAAAGATCAGTTAACTTAAATTGACTCGAAATATATGATCAGCCAGCATGAAAAGAAGTTAGTTATTGTTTCAAAACAGCAGAACTAGTGCTTGACATTTATAAAGTTCATTTTTAAAAAGCTTAACAAAATCACTCGTGTTAATGACCACCCAAGTAGCTTTTATAATTAATGCTGATGGGCCTTGAAGAGCATTGGCAAGGCACTGACCCTGAAGATCACAATGAGTTTACCAAATATGGGTTATTTATTCTTCTTAGATAGTTTACAGAGACTAGGACTTCTGTAAAACACTATTTTTGTATGGGAATAATAGCCAATGTTATTGAATGCTTGCTATGTGCCAGATGCACTCTTCTAAACACTTTGTATGTATTAACTCATTTAATTCTCTTGCAACAAGACACGTTGGGCAACTACAAGATCCCTTCTTCCTTTTTTTCTTCTCTTACCTACTTTTTGTGTAGGGATACGAAATCATTGCTTTGTTCTGGAGATTCACTTTGACAAAGGCTGGGAGGTGCTATAGTCTTAGTGGTAAGAGGAATGTTTCGAATTTGTAATAGTGTCAGTGGTGAGTCTTTGGTAGTTATATAGTTTCAATGTTAAGCATCTTCTAATAAGAATTTTATTTTGGTTTATGATAATTCTAAGTATTTTATTAAACATACTTCCCATGAGTAATGCATACATTAAATAATCTACCCCACAAGAGTTGACTATATAATAAAAAATGAATTATTTACATTTCCGTTGTGTGAACATTTAATTTAGATTCCTTTTGGAATTTATTTTGAAATATATTATGTATTATGTATATTAATTTATAATCATATTTATTTCTTAATATTAATAATATTCTTAATACAATTCGTATAAGAACTAGCATGACCACTCTATTTCACTCTAAGTATGTCAAATGCATTGGCTATTCGAGTTCCATTAATAGTAATATTCTATAAGAATTTCAATCATTTTTAGATGCAAAGAAAGCCCTTTGGAATGTCAAATTTCAAATAGATATTAGACATTTATTTAGGAGTACTTACTATGATGTAACCCATCTAGATTTTCTGACAGCTTCCTGTTTACTTTTTAAAGCTACAGTATTGCATGTAGTTGCCATGTTAATATCTGTTGGCCCTAAATTTTTTGTTTTGAACTCAGCATATTTAATATTTTCCTTTGATTCTTAAATATCCCCTTCTTGGTGGAGGTTTATTTCCCTGTTCTTCCTTGTCTACCAGCCATCTGTGTTATTCATAGAGATAAGTTTAAATTGCTCTATAGAGAAAAGTAGGTGGCTCCACAGTGATCTCATTCTTAGGCTAGTAAGCCTAGTTTTGTTGCTTCTTTTTTTTTCCTTATACCTGCCACCACCCTACCCTTAGCTAGAATATTAATAATTTATCTTTCTTTGATACTTATAATTATGTGTATTCTTACCCTATCTTCAAGCAAGACATATTGAACTTTGGTGTGGCATCACTTACTCTTCCCCCTTCTCCACTCGTCCTCCCTCTCTCCTCCACTTCCTTCCCCTCCCCCCTTTCTTCCCTTTCTCTTCTTCCATCAGCCAGCCTCCTCCTCCTTCATCTTTCTCAGCAACAAATATGAATCCAGAGCATACTGCTATAAAGTTGTATAGAAATATTGACTTATTTGGGTGTTATCTGATGGCTGGAAATGTGTTCATCAGTCGAAATAGAGAAAGCTTTTTGAAAGCCTTGGGAGATTATGGACTGGCTCTCTTTATCCTTCAATAACACCAAGCTTATTTTGTTTTTCTTACATTAAAATAAAATTTCATTTCTTTCACTTACGTATTTAGTTTTGTTTTGACGGATGAACCTGTTTTTCACTGTATTTATTGCTTATGTCCATAACTTTTCAGAAGATAACTTTTACAGTTTTTTTAGTATTTCCCTTTTGATAGCAAAATTTTCATATTTTAATTAGCCAATTTAAGCAAAGCTAGCTATGGAGAGAATTAAAGCCAAGAAAAGCCATTAATAACTGAGTTTTGCCAAAGTAGCTTGAATTGTGCATTTATATAATTCAAGATAGAGAGGTAGAGTTACTACATTTATTTTTCATGTGATTAAAATACTAACATTGTAGTGGTTTGGGGGACTAGGTCAGAGCCAGATATTCTTCAGAATCATTATGGATTAACCACTTCCTTTTGATGAATTATTATTATTATTTTTTAAAATAAATTTATTTATTTAGTTGGCTGAGTTGGGTCTTCGTTGCTGCGCGCGGGCTTTCTCTAGTTGCGGCGAGCGGGGGCTACTCTTCCATGTGGTGTGCGGGCTTCTCATGTGGTGGTTTCTCTTGTTGCAGAGCACGGGCTCTAGGCACGTGGGCTTCAGTAGTTGTGGCTCGTGGGCTCTAGAGCACAGGCTCAGTAGTTGTGGCACACGGGCTTAGTTGCTCCATGGCACGTAGGATCTTCCCGGACTAGGGCTCAAACCCGTGTCCCCTGCTTTGGCAGGCGGATTCTTAACCACTGCGCCACCAGGGAAGTCCCGATGAATTATTTTCTTTCTACTGTATTCAAAGGCATTTCTCTGACCTGTTGTGCCATGTATTTTTGCTGGTTAAAGTTATATAGTTTTAATGACAGCTAGATCATCTAGTTCACCTCCTTCCGCTAAGATGTACAGTTTATAAGCTGCAGCTTATCCCCTTTCTCAGTTCTCAATTTAAAGTCAAATATGAGAGTGTCTGGTAAGCAAAACATTAGCTATTATCTAACTGTCTATATTAGATTGACACCTTTCCTTTTTTTTAAAAAAATTAACATCTTTATTGGGGTATAAATAGTTTACAGTGTTCTGTTAGTTTCTGCTGAATAAAAAAGTGAAACAGCTACATGCATAAGTATATCCCCATATCCCCTACCTCTTGCGTGTCCTTCCTACCCTCCTTGTCACACCCCACTAGGTGGTCAAAAGGCACTGAGCTGATCTCCCTGTGCTATGCAGCTGCTTCCCACTAGCTATCTATTTTACATTTGGTAGTGTATATATGTCAGTGCTACTCTCTCACTTTGTCCCAGCTTACCCTTCCCCTTCCCCATGCCCTCAAGTCCATTCTCTACGTCTGTGTTTTTATTCCTGTCCTGCCCCTAGGTTCATCAGAACCATTTTCTTTTTAGATTCCATATACATGTGTTACCATATGGTATTTGTTTTTCTCTTTCTGACTTACTTCACTCTGTATGACAGACGCTAGGTCCATCCACCTAACTACAAATAACTCATTAGTGTATAGGAATGCAAGAGATTTCTGTGCATTTATTTTGTATCCTGCTACTCTACAAAATTCGTTGATTAGCTCTACTAGTTTTCTGGTAGCATCTTTAGGATTCTCTATGTATAGTGTCATGTCATCTGCAAACAGTGACAGTTTTACTTCTTTCCTGATTTGGATTCCTTTTATTTCTTTTTCTTCTCTGATTGCTGTGGCTACAACTTGCAAAACTATGTTGAATAATAGTGGTGAGAGTGAGCAACCTTGTCTTGTTCCTGAGCCTAGTGGAAATGGTTTCAGATTTTCACCATGGAGAACGATGTTGGCTGTGGGTTTGTCATATATGACCTTTGTTATGTTGAGGTAGGTTCCTTCTATGCCTACTTTCTTCAGGGTTTTTATCATAAATGGGTGGTGAATTTTGTCAAAAGCTTTTCCTGCATCTATTGAGCTTATCATATGGTTTTATCCTTCAATTTGTTATATGGTGTATCACATTGATTGCACATATTGAAGAATCCTTGCATTCCTGGGATTAACCCAGTTGATCATGGTGTATGATCCTTTTAATGTGCTGTTGGATTCTGTTTGCTAGTATTTTGTTGAGGATTTTTGCATCTGTGTTCATCAGTGATACTGGTCTGTAGTTTTCTTTTTTTGTGACATCTTTGTCTGGTTTGGGTATCAGGGTGTTGGTAGCCTCCTCAAATGAGTTTGGGAGTGTTCCTCCCTCTGCTATATTTTGAAAGAGTTTGAGAAGGATAGGTGTTAGCTCTTCTGTAAATGTCTGATAGAAGTCACCTGTGTAGCCAAGTGGTCCTGAGCTTTTCTTTGTTGGAAGATTTTTAATCATACTTTCAATTTCAGTGCTTGTGATTGGTCTGTTTATATTTTCTGTTTCTTCCTGGTGCAGTCTCGGAAGGTTGTGCTTTTCTAAGAATTTGTCCATTTCTTCCAGGTTGTGCATTTTATTGGCATAGAGTTGCTTGCAGTAATCTCTCATGATCCTTTGTATTTCTGCAGTGTCAGTTGTTACTTCTCCTTTTTCATTTCTAATTCTATTGATTTGAGTCTTCTCCCTTTTTTTCTTGATGAGTCTGGCTAATGGTTTATCCATTTTGTTTATCTTCTCAAAGAACCAGCTTTTAATTTTATTGATCTTTGCTATTGTTTCCTTCATTTCTTTTTCATTTATTTCTGATCTGATCTTTATGATTTCTTTCCTTCTGCTAACTTCGGGGTTTTTTTGTTCTTCTTTCTCTAATTGCTTTAGGTGTAAGGTTAGGTTGTTTATTTGAGATACTTCTTGTTTCTTGAGGTAGGATTGTATTGCTGTAAACCTCCCTCTTAGAACTACTTTGGATGCATCCCATAGGTTTTGGGTTGTCATGTTTTCGTCGTCATCTGTTTCTAGGTACTTTTTTTTTTTTTTTTTTTTTTTTTTTTTTTTTGCGGTACGCAGGCCTCTCACTCTTGTGGCCTCTCCCATTGCGGAGCACAGGCTCTGGACGCGCAGGCCCATTGGCCATGGCTCACGGGCCTAGCTGCTCCGCAGCATGTGGGATCTTCCCGGACCGGGGCACGAACCCTTGTTCCCTGCATCGGCAGGCGGACTCTCAACCACTGCGCCACCGGGGAAGCCCTCTAGGTACTTTTTGATTTCCTCTTTGATTTCTTCAGTGATCTCTTGCTTATTAAGTAGTGTATTGTTTATCTTCCATGTCTTTTTTTTACAATTTTTTTCTAGTCTCATAGCATTGTGGTCAGAAAAGATACTTGATATGATTTCAATTTTTAAAAATTTACCAAGGCTTGATTTGTGACTCAAGATATGGTCTCTCCTGGAGAATGTTTCATGAGCACCTGAGAAGAAAGTGTATTCTGTTGTTTTTGGATAGAATGTCCTATCAATTAAGTCCATCTTGTTAAATGTATCATTTAAAGTTTGTGTTTCCTTATTAATTTTCATTTTGGATGATTTGTGCATTGGTGAAAGTGAGGTGTTAAAGTCCCCTACTGTGATTGTGTTACTGTCGATTTCCCCTTTTATGGCTGTTATCATTTGCCTTATGTATTGAGGTGTTCCTGTGTTGGCTGCATAAATATATACAATTGTTATATCTTCTTCTTGGATTGATCCCTTGATCATTATGCCGTGTCCTTCTTTGTCTCTTGCAATAGTCTTTATTTTAAAGTCTATTTTGTCTGATATGAGAATTGCTACTTCAGCTTTCTTTTGATTTCCATTTGCATGGAATATCTTTTTCCATCTCCTCACTTTCAGTCTATATGTGTCCCTAGGTCTGATGTGGGTCTCTTGTAGACAGTGTATGTATGGGTCTGGTTTCTGTATCTATTCAGCCAGTCCGTGTCTTTTGGTTGGAGCATTTAATCCATTTACATTTAAGATAATTATCAGTATGTATATTCCTATTCCCATTTTTTAAATTGTTTTGGGTTTGTTTTTTTAGGTTTTTTCCTTCTCTCGTGTTTCCTGGCTAGAGAAGTTCCTTTAGCATTTGTTGTAAAGCTGGTTTGGTCGTGCTGGATTATCTTAACTTTTGCTTATCTGTAAAGGTTTTAATTTCTCCATCGAATTGGAGTTTGATTCTTGCTGAGTAGAGTAATCTTGGTTGTAGGTTCTTCCCTTTCATCACTTAAATATGTCCTGCCACTCGCTTTTGGCTTGCAGAGTTTCTGCTGATAAATCAGCTGTTAACCTTATGGGGATTCCCTTATATGTTATTTGTTGCTTTTCCCTTGCTGCTTTTAATATTTTTACTTTGTATTTAATTTTTGATAGTTTGATTAATAATTGTCTCGGCGTGTTTCTCTTTGGGTTTATCCTGTATGGTACTCTCTATGCCTCCTGGATTGACTATTTCCTTTCCTATGTTAGGGAAGTTTTAGACTATAATCTTTTCAAATATTTTCTCAGACCCCTTTTTTTCTCTTCTTCTTCTGTGACCCCTATAATTCGAATGTTGGTGCATTTGATGTTGTCCTAGAGGTGTCTGCGACTGTCCTCAATTCTTTTCATTCTTTTTTCTTTATTCTGCTCCCTGGGTAATATTTCCACCATTTTATCTTCCAGCTCACATATCCATTCTTCTGCCTCAGTTATTCTGTTATTGATTCCTTCTAGAGTATTTTTAATTTCAGTAATTGTGTTGTTCATCACTGTTTGCTTGCTCTTTAGTTCTTCTAGATCCTTGTTAAATGTTTCTTGTATTTTCTCCGTTTTGTTTCCGAGAGTTTGGATCATCTTTACTATCATTTTTAGTATTTAGAATTACTCTGAATTCTTTTTCAGGTAGGTTGCCTATTTCATCTTCATTTATTTGGTCTTATAGGTTTTCACCTTGCTCCTTCATCTGTAACACATTGTTTTGTCATTTCATTGTTTTTTTTTTTTTTTTTGATGGGTGGTGCTGTATTCCTGTCTTACTGGTTGTTTGGCCTGAGACATCCAGCACTGGAATTTGCAGGCAGTTGGATAGAGCTGGGTCTTGGACCTGAGATGAGGACTTCTGGGAGGCCTCACTCTGACTGATATTCCCTGGGGTCTGAGGTTCTCTGTTAGTCCAGCGGTTTGGACTTGGAGCTCCTACCGCAGGAGCTCAGGACCAACCTCCGGCCTGGGAACCAATATCCCGCAAACTTCGTGGCACAGTTAAAAAAAAAGAAAAGGAAGAAAGAAAGAAAACAAGGAGCGGTACAATATCAAAGAATAAAAAACAAAATAAAATTAGAAAGATAAAAAATATATTAGGAAAAATAAAAGTATAATTGAAACAACTGCAGCAAGGTAAAAAAAAAACAACAGAAAAAAGGAAAACAAAAGGGGAGGGGTGACAAGCCAAAAGGAGAGAACAATATCAAAGTATAAAGAATAAAATAAAGTTACTAATGAATCAACAAGGTGAAACAGAACCCCTATCTAAAAGCCAGGGGGAGTCTTGGCTATGGGGGCGGAGTTTGAGGTGGGGGTGGAACTTAGGGAGGGGTGGGGTTTAGGTGGGGTGGGACCTAGGTGGGTGGGGGCGTGACGTTTGAGCATGGGGCGGGGCCTCTGATTAGGACCTGGGCCGAAGGGGAGAGGCAGCAAGTGGAAAGGAGGACGTCTGGAGTGTGGAGTTCCGGAGTTTGGAGGTAGGGCCCTGATGACGGTGTGTGGGTGGGGTTTAGGCCCAGGACGTTGGAGGGGGTCTCTGAGCGTAGAGGTGGGGCCCTGGGTGGGCGTGTGTGGGCGGGATTTGTGCTCTGAGTAGCAGGAGGGAGGCTCCGAGTGCAGAGCATTAGTCCCGGGAGCCCCGTGCCAACATGGGCAGGGAAAGCACTGGCCGTTCCCCTCCGTTCCTTCATGCCCCTCCCCCACCATCTCCCCCAGGGTCTCCCCTGTCCCAGCTGGACCCCTAACTGTGGATGGGTCCCACTGGGTGTAGGAACTCCTTCCCTCCCCCAGTCTCCCCTCAGGGCTGCCGGTCCTGGAGGTCTGGCCTTTACTTTTGCTCCCCTTTCCTCCCTCCCACTCCCTCAGGACCCGCATGGCTGGAGGTGGCCTAGGTGAGCAGAGGATCAGGCCCGGGATCTTAGCAGGTTCCTGGGAGTCCAAGTGGGCAGGGAAAGCCTGGCGACGGTCCCTGTTGATCTTCTGCCCTCCCAGTGGTTCCCCAATTTCCCCCTTCGGGTGTGGGATCCCTTCCCCTCCCCCAGCCACCCCTCAGGGACGCCAGCCCCGTCCCTCCTCCACTTCTCCTCCCCCTTCATTGCCCCCGTGCCACACGTCCTACCTGGTTGCTGGGGGTTCCCCCCGTCGCCTTAGGTGTCCGCGGTCCCCCACTGGTGCCTGGTAGGTGCCCTAATTGTGAGGAGACGCGAATTCCGCATCCTCCTAGTAAGCCATCTTGACTCCGTCCCCCCACCTTTCCTTTTTATCTTTTGTGCTATTTCAAATCTTGAAAATACATGCCCTTTGACAGAACATGCAGTTGTATTTCTTAGTTATTGCTGACTGCTGTAGTATTTTTTCAAACGAGGCTACTGTGTATCTCAAATTATAAATGAACCTGTCTGAGATGCTTTAATAGTTCCTAATAAAAAACAGGGACTAGTCCTATATGTTAGAAGCTTTGTGACAGTTGGAGTCATTTGGGCCTTCCCAGGACACCCCACCAGCTACTCATCATTTATTTTATTACATGACCAAGGCTTACAGAAGTCAGTCTTGAGGAAAAAAATACAGGTCAAAGCAATTTATCTAGTCAGGCAGTGGCTTTAGCTGAGTCAGCCATGTGGTACATGGTACCCATGACTGGTAGGCTCCTGCACATGTTCACTGTTACTATATCAACCTCATACTTCCTTTAATTTCATGAGACAAGTTGTCTATTATACATACTGTTGGGGGAGATCTACTAAGAAGGATGGCTATGATTGGCTACTGCAGACCCATTACGTCTCACCTCATGGGTATTGCAGAGAAAGACTGTTAGCAAATAAAGTCTATAGTACCATCCACTTAAGTGTTTTCTAATTATTTTCAACTCTGTTAATATTATCTCTTTAAATATTACTTTAAGTTCCATGAAAGCAGGAATATTTTGTACTTCTTTTATCCTCTGTAGGCTTTCTCGAAGTTTTAGAAAGATAGAATTAACCAATCTAGAGAACAGAGAGATAAGATTATTTTGGTCATCTTTAAAGCCATATTTTTGAGTTCTTTTAGAAATAAAGTCTTTCTCACTAATCGGTACCATAGAGATGGCATACACTGTGCTAACAAAACAACTGTTTAATTAAAGTTGTATAAAATGTTTGTATAAGATCATAGTCAAAGCACATGGTCATAACAGATAAGGTTAGCTACCTTGGTAGGAAAATGGAGTGACAGTTCTCCAGAATCAGGAAGAATTCATTTTTGGCAGCTGTTATGTTGGCATGGTGCTAAAGGCTTGTTTTGTCCCCAACAAGGATAGGATTTACTGTAGGAGGGTCTCGGCAACAGGCCATATCATTATAAGGGTTATTTTTATAAAGCAAGTCTCATTGTATTTGCAAAGCTTAATCCTCTGGTGGGTGGAATTCTTTTTATTATAGTTTATACTGTGACATATTGCTTTTTTAGTAAAAACTAGAAAAGTTCTCTCCATTGATTTAACATAAAGGTAACATCTGAAGTTGTAAGTGCATTTGCTGTTTATATCTGTAAAAATTGTTTAATGTGTTAGTGTGGAAAAGGGAAAAAGAACTCATGGGTTTAGAGAATTCAGGCTGAAGGGAACAGTGGCAAGGAAGAAAGCGGGTATTTGAAGGGAATGGGATAGGGCAATCACTGTAAGTACCCCTTGTACTGTAGGCACCCAAGATGCACTCATAGTCCTGGGGTCTGCATATGAGTAGATGATGCCAAATGCATAATCAGATTTTGTGTAGTCAAGTGGTAGATTTTCTTTGTTCTTGTAATGACATTCTAGAAAAATCAGAAGACTTGGGTTTTAAACCTAGAAGCTGCTCAGTGGCTTTGAGGCTCAATTTCCTCATCAGCGATTATGTGGGCATGGTAGATAGTTTTGGAGGACGCTTAGCTCTTTAGACTGGAGAAAGGAAAAAAGTTCCTTTTCCTCTCTTATACTGAAATTTTGAGGCTACAGTTGGTATGACAACTGTATGAGATCTAGTGGTGGTAAAACATGATATAAGAAAGAATAAGGTTATCTGCTTTTACTGCTATTATAGTTTTTATTAATAACTCTTTACCTTTTTTCATTGGAGTGTTTCTGAATTATGGTTTTAGAAAAGATTTTTTCTATTGACATTGACATTTTTCTAATTGTGTCTGTTTTATTTCAAAGGCAGCGTAAGTGCAGATCATGTTTTTATGCATAAACATTTGCAGTAACTCATGTAGTTAAAATTTAAATACAAAATAAACTATTTTAAACCTTTAGAAGTAGCATCACCACAAAACGAACTGCTTTATATGACAGTTATATGATATGATAGCATAGACGATAATCTTACAGATCCTGCTCTTTCTTGATGTCCCAGTTGTGGTAAATTAGCTCTGATATTATCTTATAAGGTAGCAATAAGAAGGAACTGTTAATATAGCTCGAGTTTTGGTGGGTTTGAAATATCTGCAAAGAGCTTAGAGGTTAAGGAAAAATTTGTTGTGATGTCAGCACAATTCAGATATATTCATCTTGATACACAAAACTCTAAAGTCTAAATAAAAGTTACAAAGCAATTTACAACCTCGACAAATCAGGTCTTTTGCTAATCCCTTCTTTCTTCTTTTTGCTGCTTTGTGCAAGAGTGCTTTTGTGTCATTAGTAACTGAGCTGGTGAAATAGCTTAGCTGTTAGGCATATTTTGCTGCAAAAGTCATTCGCTTTTTAATTTTTAAAATTTTTTTTAACATCTTTATTGGAGTATAATTGCTTTACAATGGTGTGTTAGTTTCTGCATTATAACAAAGTGAATCAGTTATACATATACATATGTTCCCATATCTCCTCCCTCTTGCGTCTGCCTCCCACCCTCCCTATCCCACCCCTCTAGGTGGTCACAAAGCACCGAGCTGATCTCCCTGTGCTATGCGGCTGCTTCCCACTAGCTATCTGTTTTACGTTTGGTAGTGTATATATGTCCATGCCACTCTCTCACTTCGTCCCAGCTTACCCTTCCCCCTCCCTGTATCCTCAAGTCCATTCTCTAGTAGGTCTGTGTCTTTATTCCCATCTTGCCCCTAGGTTCTTCATGACCTTTGTTTTCTTCTTAGATTCCATATATATGTGTTGCATACGGTATTTCTTTTTCTCTTTCTGACTTACTTCACTCTGTATGACAGACTCTAGGTGCATCCACCTCACTACAAATAACTCAATTTCGTTTCTTTTTATGGCTGAGTAATATTCCATTGTATACATGTGCCACATCTTCTTTATCCATTCATCTGTTGATGGACACTTAGTCATTCCCTTTTGATCTTAACAAGATGAGCCGTAGTCATTTATTGTTAGAGTCAGTTATCTTGTTGAAAGAAGAACTTGAGTAGATTTATTTTATTACACATCAGCTTGATGTGTGAAATTACTTATGTTGTCTGTATTTACAGCTCTTAATTCCCAGGAAAACAGGTGTCTTTATATTATGTAGCCCACTGGAATTTAAAGCCTTTTAAATCAAGTGCATTTATCAAGATGTCAAAATCTTCAATGTTTAGTGTCATTTCTTTGTTTTGAAGAGTTGTTTAGAAGCCTGTGGATATTTAGAGCATCAGAGTAACCGTTCAGGGAGATAATTTCCTAGAAAATAATAGACAAAGAAGTTTATAGATAAAAGATTTAAATATGTTCAGCATATTACCCTGGAATAAATAATTATTTTCTTTTTAGGAATTCACATAGGTAATGAAAATGTTTAGCATTATTTGCTTTTTATGAAAAGAATTGTTATTGAGATATAATTCACATATCATAAAATCTACCCTTTAAAGTGTACAGTTCAGTGTTTTTTAGTATATTTGAAGAGTTGTGCAACCATTTATCTAGTTTTTAAAATATTTTCATTGCTCCAGAATGCAACCCCATACCCATTGGCAGTTAACTGCCCATTTTTCCCATCCCTCAACCTGTGCTAACCACTAATCTACTTTTTGTTACTTTTTGACTAAAATGTTGCATTGAAATTCAAGTAAATAATAGTTTAATACCAGTGATCTTTCATATTAATGAAATTATGTAATTAAGTTCTATTTTATTAAATATTGGTAGCAATGTTGCTAAGCTTTTATTTCCTTCATATTGTAAACAGTAGTTCATCATCATATGTTTTAATTAGGCATAGTAGTACATTGTTAATTACCTACTGTTATTTAACAAAAGCTTGTTGAATCTACCTCTTTTTTTGTTTTTATTTCTGAAAATTTGAGGTAAATATTTCTTTCCTTTAACCCCCAAATTGGGATAAATAAAATGACCTTGATTGTATTTATCTTTGCTTAGAATACCTTTCTCTCACAGTACAAATAAGTATTTACATAGCAGTTATAATAGAATTTCTGTTTAAAATACTTTAAAATAAACTTTGCATTTTTTTCTCAGTCTTAGAAACATTCCTTTTTTGCACACAAACAGTTGACATTCTTTACTGATCATACTCATTTCTTCACTCATGCAAGCTCTTAAGGTCCTTGCTAGCTATGTGACTTTGGGCACCTCATTGTATGAATGACTAGTGGGTTAATTATCACAAATATGTGCCTATCATACAAGGTTAGTCTAGTTTTACCTGGTTTAAATACTGAGATTGATACTGCGAGGGATTGATACTGAGAGGGTAAGGGGAATAGTTTTTGAAGTTGGCAGGTATACTGAGGATTTTGTTCATGTAGAGATCTGCTTTATAGTTCATCTGGGATTTAGTTCAGCTGAGAACTGTCGGAATCATCCAACGACTGTTATTGTATAAAACTCCAGCGTGTATGGAGTGAAAAGATGTTGTGAAATTGATTATATAAGAACTCTGAGAAAAAGACCTGTTTTAGGAACATCACTATAAGACTTCTCTGACTCTTCTTAGGAAGCAATGACAGAACCTGGGGTCTGCAAAAACAAATAATAGTAGTTTACTGTGACTATTCCTATGGTAGCTGTTTTTCTCTGTGTCCGTGATAATAAGCAATGGCAAATACCTTCAACAGCCAAGATACTAGAAGAGCCCACAGGCTGAACGAGACTCCATTCTTGAATTCATGTCTTAGGTTTCTCCTCTGAATAGAAAATCAAAACATTATTTTTGAATTGTAAATAAATAAGACGACTAGAACATTGCCATTGTTGGATATTGACAAGAGATGCTTGGAACATAGATCGACTGGGCAGGTGGAAAATGAGGGTCATCATAAAAGTAGACATCACACTACAACTTTATTGCGGTACACAAAAATATAACCTAAATCCGTGGTCTTAGGAGTATGCTTATATATAGATACACATGTTGGATTTTATAATAGCTCTCAGAGGAAGAATGGGTTTCACTTTACAAAATTTTGTTCTGCCTACAGATTTTTAAGAGTAAATCTCTTTTATAACTTGATGCTCTTATGTAAAAAAAAAAAAAAAAAAGCTATGCTGTTTAAGTAGTACAAAGTAGGCCCCTGATAAGAAATACTAATAATATAATTAGGTTCTAAGTTTTTTGTTTTATATTCAAAAAATTTCTTTTCATGCTAAATAAGCTATGCCATGTGCAGCCCCCAAAAGATGCATTTTATTGCTGTATCTCATGCATTTTTTTCACTTGAACAGGCAGTTTTGTCCATGCCTGTAGAAGACTTCATTCACTGTTCCCGGTTACCATGCCTGGCTTGTGTAATTGGGTAGTCATCAGAAAAAAGGCGGTGTGGGGGGGGGAGAATTTTTTTAACCTTTGAAAGTGATATCCTTTTCAGCCTTGGCAGGTCTCAGTGTTCTATCTTTGTCTCTAAAATCCACATCGGAAATGCTAAGAGTTCCTGTGCTGGAGTTAAGAGAGGTCGTTGTCAGGAGGATCCTGTAGCACTTTTCAGAAATTAGAGGGTCATCCAGCAAAACTAGGCCACATAGTCTAAGGATCAAGTGCACCCAGTAATATCTTTGGATTTGAAGATCTGCATGCTTTCAAGCTTATCTGTAATTTGGTCTGGTTTCTATTTACCTAATCAAGGCCAGCATAGTTTTTGTGGTTGCTGAAAAATACCTTACTAATATCAGTTTGCACATATGAAAGTATTTTTTCATTTTAATTTAATTTTCATTCTAGTAGGTTTCAAGGTTTATGTGAATTTGTCATAAGAACTCCTCATTTATCCCTACCCACCCAATCACCAGGCTTCTTATGGTACTAGGGTCTAGTGAGTGATTCTGTCAGTGTTTTTATAGAATTTTATCTGTGTGTGCAGGTGCTTAGGAGTTCCTTTTCCTGAATTATATAAGTACACGTTTTTCTTTATATTAAAAGGATTTGACTTGGGCTTAGCCTTTGTTTAGTTTAATTGAATCCTTTTCACTAGTGATACAATGGACTGTCCTGTTACTTTCTCAAGCCTGTTGATAGCACTCACAGTGAACAATTAATGCACTGCGGTAAAAACACTATTCTCTGAAATCAATGGGGAATGATACCACAATAAGTGAGTTATCTAGTGTAAATCTTATAACTTTCATTCTGATCATGAAAAGCTTTTTATAGTATACTTCTCTGCCTATAATATACTAAGTGTTATTTAACTCCTTGCTGAATCAAAATCATCATTATGAATATCATATACTGAACTGTACCACCCACAGGTAAATACATATATAGGGCCTAATAGTGTGGGGGGAGATCGATTGCAAAGAATGACCTTGATTTTTCTCACATCTATGACCCTTGCAATGTGACTCTGCAGAGGTAGAGTTCTTTTACTTACTTCTTGAATCTGGGCTGGTCTTGTAACTTGCTTTGGCTAATAAATGTGGCAAAGGTGATTATATATAAATTATGAAGCTAAGCCTTAAGACACCTTGTGCATTTCTGCCTATGGAACCCTGTCTAGCTGTTATGAGAATTAGCTTGAGCTAGCCTGCTGGATGTGTCCCCATCAAGCCTGCACTCCATCCAAGAGCCAGCCAACCTCAATATATGTGAGGGAGGCCATTCTAGATAAGCCAGTCTTAGCTAATTTATCAGACTATTACAGAATCATGAGAGAGCACAGTCAAGATGGAATTGGCAACTGACCTGTAGATTTAAGAGCAAGAAATGTTCAATGTTTTAAGTCCTTGGATTTAGGGTAGTTTATTATGCAGCAGTGTCTAACTTCTGTACAGTGGTTGGTCTTAGAACATGTTTGTTTGGGGGAAAAAAAGCTTCAGACATCAGCTTGCTTTTTGGTCAGTTGTTGCTTTCTTAGAAAGTCATCTTGAATGATATTTCTGAAAAATTAGTGAATCAAAGACAAGAGCAGCTCATTTCCATTGTTGTTGGCCACCTCCAAGTGTTTGTTGAACTGAATTACCCTCTTTCGAATAATCTGTTTCAATGTCTTTGGTGTTCTTTTACCATAGTATTTCATATATTATTTGTCCTGTTGACCTTATTAGAAGTGGAACCACAGGAAGTCCCCTGTTATCCTGTACCATTTTTAAATCTTATGTGTGCTCAGTGTTTTGATGAAATGTGTTAAGGATTTCCTCATCATTTGTTTAGCCATAGCACAAATAGTTTTTGAGCTCTTACGGTATGCATAGGCACTGTGCCAAGGGCTTTTGTGAGCTTACAGTCTAGGAATATACTGACAAGTAACCAGCAAATTAAATTATAGTGGGATAGGAACACCTATGACAGGAGCACATAAGAGGAAGCAGTTGGGCAGGTACATTAAAAGGTGCACAACATTACTAATCACCAGGGAAATGCAGATCAAAACCACAATGTGATATCACCTCACACCTGTTAGGATGTCTGTTATCAAAAATACAAGAGATAACAAATGCTGGAAAGGATGTGGAGCAAAGGGAACCCCTGTGCACTGTTAGTGGGAATGTAAACTGGTGTAGCCACTATTGAAAACAGTATGGAGGTTCCTCAGGAAATTAGAAACAGGACTACGATATGATCCAGCATTCCCACTTCTGGTTATATATCCAAAGGAAATGAAACCCTTATCTTTAAGAGATATCTGTACTCCCACGTTCAGTACAGCATTAGTCATAATAGCCAAGGTCTGGAAACTACCTAAGTGTCTGTCAACAGATGAATGTATAAAGAAAATGTGAGGTATGTATGTGTGTGTGTGTGTATATATATATATGTACTTACATATATATGTATTTACATACATACATGTACACACAATAGAATATTATTCAGCCTTAATAAAGAAGAAATCTTGCCATTTGTGACAACACAGATGAACCTGGGGAGACATTACTAAGTGAAATAAGCCAGACGGAAAAAGACAAATACTGCATGTATCACTTACATGTGGACTCTTAAAAAAAATATTTTTAACTCATAAAAACAGAGAGTAGAATGGTGGTTGCCAGGGGCTAGGAGGTGGGGGAAATAGGGAGAAGTTAGTAAAAGGGTACGAACTTACAGTTACAGGATGAATAAAGTCTGAGGATCCAATGTGTAACATGGTGACTATAGTTGACAATGCTGTATTGTATAACTGAAACTTGCTGAGAGAGTAGAACTTGTGTTTTCCCTCTCTCTCTCTCTCTCTCTCTCTCTCTCTCTCTCTCTCTCTCTCTC
>NW_020838024.1:1369846-1464994 GCF_003676395.1 Aethalodelphis obliquidens | reverse complement strand
CTCTCTCTCTCTCTCTCTCTCTCTCTCTCTCTCTCTCTCTCTCTCTCACACACACACACACACACACACACACACACACACACACACACACACACAGTAAATATGTGGGATGATAATTAATTAACTCCATGGTGGGAATCTTTTTTACAGTGTATATTTATATCAAAGCATCACATTGTATACTTTATATTACAATTTTATTTGTCAGTTATACCTCAATGAAAAAAAGAAACTTAAAAAAAATACCCCATTCAAAAAAGAAAGAAAAAAAGGGGAAGCAGTTGGGGGATCAGTGGCTCCCCTAAAAAAATAATGTGTAATTTTAGATCTAAAGAGAGAGGGGGAATTAGCCAGAAAATAACAGAAATAGCATTTTATGCATGGGAAATCTATATAGGAAAACCAAAAGGCAAGAGAAATGGTCAAATATGACTGGAAATATGGAATATGTATGGGCTAGTGGTAAGAGATAAGTCCAGAATGTAATTAGGAACTGGATCACACAGTGTGCTATGAGACATTATCATTGTGGAGGGTAGTTTGGAGGGAAGCAAGACCAGAGGCAAGGAAGTCTAGTTAGAAGGGTTTTGTAGTAATTTCATGCAAGAGATGATGGGACCATAAATCAGGACAGTAGCAGTTGGGATGAAGAGAAGTAGGTGAATTCAAATAAAAGTCAAAATTGACAGGACATAGCAACTGAATAAATGGCAAGTGTGATGGAGAGAGAGGAGTCAAGGATAATGTCCAGGGTTTTAGCTTGGGGACTGACTGGCCAGTTCACTGAGGTGGAAGGGCAGCACAAGAAGAGCAGGGGGTTTGGGAGGAAGACAGTTTAATTTTGAAAGTGTTAAGTTTGAGGTACCTGTGAAATTTTAAAGAAGTATCCAGAAGACAGCAGTAATTTGGCTCTCAAACTCAGGAATTACCTGTTCTGGAGATACAGCTTTGCAAGTCATGAGTATATGGTAATTGAAAACATGAGAGAGATGAGGCAACCAGGCAGAGGGGCTTTTCATTTGTGGAAAAAAAAAAGAAGGGCCTGGGACTGAACTCTGAGGAAATGACACTATGTAAGAGACAAAGAGGAGTCTTCAGACAGTACTGAGTAAAATTAACCAGAGATAAGAGGAAGACAAAGAGAGTGTGGTGTCCCAAAACTAGGGGAATGTGTCAAGGATATCAGAATGGTCATCAGGATCAAAAGTTGCTTTGAGATCAAGCAAACTGAGATCTGAAGAATTGTCCTTTAGGGCAGTTAGGAGCATGGCCTCTGTTTCTAAGCACAAGGTATTCCTTCCACTTACAATGTTCTTTATTTCTTTTTGTATTGGAGTTTTATTGAACTCTCAGTCCTCTTTCAAGATGTTTCTGAAATGTCCCTCTTCTGTGAAGTCTTCTCCCAGCAAAATTATTTCCTTGCTGTAGTTTCACAGCTAGTGTAGCATATTTGAACATTTTCACAGGTGATTTGGAGTTCATCTGTGTACCTTGACAAAGATAGTGAATTCCTGAACTCGTTTGTATTAGTTCTATTAGGGCTGGGGTCTTGTATTACTCATCTCTTGCTTCTTAACACTCCACACAGTACCTAGCAATAAGTATTCCTTGATAAATGCTTGTGGATTTGAATGCTTGATTTTGAATATAATCCTAGGCAAAAGCAGCATTTAAAATCGCACATTAACAGTCACTTTAAAACCAAAATTTCAGGGCTTCCCTGGTGGCGCAGTGGTTGAGAGTCTGCCTGCCGACTCAGGGGACGTGAGTTCGTGCCCCGGTCCGGGAAGATCCCACATGCCGCGGAGCGGCTGGGCCCGTGAGCCATGGCTGCTGAGCCTGCGCGTCCAGAGCCTGTGCTCCACAATGGGAGAGGCCACAACAGTGAGAGGCCCACGTACCGCAGAAAAAAACCCCCAAAATTCAAATAGTGCTGCCTGTTGGATGAACTTTGTCATATGCTCTTTTCTCTAATAATACAATACAAATGAAATCCTGTTCTGTAATATGAATTATTGATATAACATTGAGGAAGGGGCTCGATAAGTAGCTTTCTATAATTGGCCAGGAATAGACTAATTATTCTCTCTAATAAGCCCCTAGATCCAAAATGGTCTTTCACAACAGTGCCAGAATATGTAAGAGTCAGTGGAATAGTCTATTCTTTTTTCTTTCCCCCTCCTCTTGTTTTGGCCGCATAACGTGGCTTTCAGGATCTCAGTTCCCCCGCTAGGGATTGAACCTGGGCCATGACAGTGAAAGCCCAGAATCCTAACCACTAGGCCACCAGGGAACTCCCTGGATATCTGTTCTTTCCTAGAGGTTAGGAATAAATTTGGTAACTTCCTGTGGGTTATTTTAAGCCCATGTGTCCATTTGGAGTAAGTACATCGAACCATTTCCTGCTGAATAATTAAACTACCCCATGGATTTACTTCAGAAGAGAGTTACTCTTAAAATCCACTGGAGTATACTGGGGTAATAGTTACTTTTGACTCAGCATGCAACATTTAAATGTTTAATGTATATAAAAATATGTGCCTTGCATTGTTGATTGTCACTTTGAAAATTGGTAATATCCCTTCTTCCTTCCTCTTGGTAATTTAAGTGTATTTAATTTACTCAAATTCTTCTTTTCTGTACTTTTTCTGATTTTTTTTGCAGGGATGATAGGGGCTTGATCATTTGTTGTATGTCTATGTAAAGGATATTCAGAGCTATAGGAGCAAAAAGAATGACCTCTGCTACTGAAAAAAAAAAAAGGCTAAGGAGTGTTAAGATCTGGTTTATGGAGTTTAATGGTTGTTTTAGATAAAAGGAGAAAGAAGAGACCAGCTCATGTTAAGCAAGGATTTCTAATTCCCAGGAAAAGCCAATAGGAGAAGCCAGTGATAACAGCTTCAAAAACTGCCCATAAATAAATTGCTGGACTGAGGGATTATGGCCTGTTCCTGACATATGTGTAAAATTATATGTAAAGGTCAAGAGAGCATCATTAATATGTATGACCGGATTCCAACTCTGGTAGACAATCTATTCCCTCAGGCATAAAATGAGATAGTTGAGCATTGAAGGAGAAACACGCTGTGTAAGCCTGTGTTGTGTAATGTAGTTGTGTTATGCAGTTGTATCCTTTGGTGTTGTGATGCTGGGGTGGGATTGGAAAGGCTTGGTGTACCACCAAAAAAGGGGCTACTGGATACATCTGGTCTGTGGGGCACCTGAGAAGTCGGTGTACCTCTGCTGGGCATCATAACCAGTGCTGCTCAGTTGGTTGAGCCAGAGTGCTAGGAATTACCCCTGATAACTCTCCTTCTTTGAACCCCATTTTCACCAGTTCTGTAGATTCTACCTCTGAAAATCCTTACTGAATCCATTTACTTCTCTCATTTATTAGATATTATTTGAATGAATGAATGCATTCAACTGTCCAAGTTCAAATCACCATCAGCTCTCAACAGGCCTTTCACTTCTGTCTTTTTCCCTACTGCAAACATAGTGATATCGCCTAAAAATCACAAATAAAGTACCAGCTTAAAATGTCTAGGCTTTAGGCTAAGATCCAAAATATTTATCATTTCCCACATGACCTTGCATAACCTGGTTCTGGCTCTCTTTATTTCATCCACAGCAACTGGCTTTCTGGTCCTCCAATAACTCAAACTCTCTTCCACTCCTTGGCTTTCGCATCTGTTCTTCCCTCTTCTGGGAATGCTCTTATTTCCAGTGTTCTGGTAAACTTTACTTCCTCAGATACACCTTCCGCAATCTAAATTAGGTTCCTCTGTTACACTCTTTTGAAATCCTAGTACTGTTCTTGCAGAGCACTTGTTATAGCTGGGAGTTATATAAGGAAAACTTCAGAGAGAGTTAGTTGTCTGTAGTCTCTGCTGTGTCCTCAGCTGTCATTTACCCTGCAGCCCGTTCCAGTTCAGTTTTGATTCACACTGCTCCACTGAAAATGTCCTCTTCAGGATCCTCAATGACTGTCATTTTGCCAAATTCACAGGTAGTTCTCTCTCCTTTCCTTAGTTGACTTCTCAGCAAACCTCATCACAGTGGACCATTTCCTTCTTGAAACATTCTTTCTTCTGGTTTTTGTCGCTGTTTAACCTGGTCCTCCGGGATGCAGGTGCTGAGATGGAGAGAGGTGTGCAAGAGGCTTGTTGGGAGGAGGGGCTTCCCTGTGAAAGATGCAAGAGGAAGGGAGCAAGACTGGATATGTCAAGCCTTCAGACCAAGATTTAATAGCTTTGAAAGAAAGTGGGGAGGAAGCAGAATTGGTCAGGGAAAACTTCCAGCTGTGATGCAGATCTAACAAAGTCCTTGGCAGCCCTACTGGGAGCTCTGGAGCAAAGGTTCTTTGAGAAGAAACCTGTATTAGGCAGACTTGGCCAGGTCATACTACCCATAATGTGCTCAGCAATCAACTGGGGTGACCTGGGGAGAATGTGGCTTTGGCTTAAAAGCTGAGCAGATCCTGAGGCTGTTGACAGCTGGAGGCTGTCAGTTAACTGCACTCCTTAAAAGTGAATGACAAGTGGTTTCTTGATGGGAGATCCTAGCAGCACACATCCATGACTTGCTACAGAGATACCTACCTATACATTTCATTGTTTCCCCCTACTTACTAATCACTTCTCAATAGTCCTTGCTTTTTCTCCTGCTTTGCTCAACCCTTCAAAGTTTGAATGTGTCAAGGTTTGATCCTGGATGCTCCCCTCATTTGAACTCTTTTCCTAAATCGTATGGCTTTAAATACCACCTCTGCAGTGGACGTCTGCCCTCTCCACTGAACTTCAGGCTCCTGAACTCAACAGCCTACTGGGTAACTCCTCCTCGGATGTCTAATAGTCACCTCACTGTTTCTCACCAAAATAGAACCTCTTGGTTTTCTTCCCTAGATGTGTACCACTTCTATTTTCCTCTATTTTAGTAAATAGCATTACACCCATCAAAGCATTTGCCCAGACCGAGATGTGAGAGTCATTCCCAGTTTCTCTTTCCTTTACCTTACTAGTCCTATCTGTTGCACCTCTGAAATATAACCGTATTTGTCCATTTCTTCTCCCTATCTTCTCCAAGCCAAGATTCCTCATGTGGGCTCTGCAGTGGTCTCTTAACTGGACTCATTTCTTCTTTTTTATCTTCACAGAATACTCTAAAATGAAAGCTCTATGAAGGCAAGGGCTTTACCTCTCTTGTTCACCACTGTATCCACAGTGCCCAGAGTAGTGTCTGGTATGCAGCTGACACTTATTAAGTATTTGTTGAATGGAAGAATGAATGAATCAGTTCTCCACTTCGAATTTATAATAAATCAGATGATGCCCTTTCCCTGCTTAAAATTCTCCAGTGGTTTTCCAGTTTAGAATAGAATCTAGACTAGAAGACTATGTATCTGGCTCCTGCCTGCTTCACTGACTTTTTCTCACATCACACTATGCTCCAGCCACAGCACCCTTCTCTCCCTTCCTCACACCAAGCTCTTTCTCACATTAAGGCCTTTCACCTGCGGTTCTTCTTCCTGGTGAGCTGTAAGGCAAGATACAGTCCTTATCATTCAGATCTCACCTCCAGAAAGTCATAGTCTCAGAGATAACTTTCCTGGCCATTGTATGTAATTTAGTAACCACCCTCCCCCCAACCTCCATCCCAATTTTGTCACACAGTTGTGTTTTATTTCTTTATACCACATAATTCTTCTAGCTGTTTAGTCTTTAAACTTTATTTTGACTTAGGATACTAGAACAACTAGGTTCTTCTTTATTTTTAATTAGTTGCTAGCTAGCCCTTCCTTCCGGCTCTGTCTACCAAACTATCTTTTCTCACCCCCAGTGTTTCAAACGTTAGCGGGCCGAAGTAACTGGACCAGAGCCTCGAAAGTTGAGTTTAGATTATGATCATTTTAGGAAGGCTCTTGGGTGCTCTCTGGAACTTTTTTCTATAGCCTTCTAATCTGTCAGGCTTTTCCTCAGGAGAGTCACCTCATCAAATTTAACTTTTTTCCTGAAAAAAAAGCATCATTGTTATGACGGGGTAAAGAGAGCTAGGCTAAAGACAGAGAGCTTCGTCCCAAGGTTAGTTCTAGTGTAGACAATAGGTTATGATAGCCCAATTCAGGGCAGTGGTGACAATTTGGTGGAAAATAGGGAACAGATGTGAGGTGTGTTTCAGAATGAGATTCATCAGAACTTATCGACCAGATATTCATTCAGTCATGAGTTATTGGCACCTACTCTGTGCTCTGTGTCACACCGTGGGCTAGGTTCTAGGGAACACTAGTGAACAAGATAGCTCGCTAAAAAGCCCTACAAAGAAGCGGTGGAGGAGAAAGACACTCATGAATTCATAATTATGGTTTATAATCAGTCATTTGAAGCAAACAGACAGGGTCAAATGGTATGGCATGATGATGATGATGGTGATTAGAGAGACGTCAGGGAAGACTTCCAAGGAGATGCCATTTTAGTTGAGAACAGAGAAGAGAGAAACAACTATGAAGCAAGATGACGCTCTAGACAGAAGGAACCACACATGCATTGTAGGCATGGGGATGGAGAGGAAGGAGTCGAGAATGAATGAGACCACTACCTTGAGCAGTTGCATTAATGTTGATTCTCCCAAGTGAGGCTGGGAAGGTAGGAGGAGAAACCTGTCTGAGGGGGAAGATAGTACATTCTAATTTTGACATGTTCAAGATGCCTACAGGAAAACCAAACGTCTGGGTGGTAGTTGGAAATGTAAAAATTGTGGCCCAGGCACTAGATAGATATGTGCATAGTAAACTTAGGCCTGAGATTCATTGTATAAGGGATGGTTGAAGCCATAGGGCTTTGTATAATTACCTCAGAACCCTAACAAATGCCAGCTTAAAAAAATTTTTTATACATTTTTTAAAGGTTACTTTCCATTTATAGTTATTACAAAATATTGGCTATATTCCCTGTGATGTACATCTTTGAGCCTATCTTTCACCTAGTAGTTTGTATCTCCCACTCCCCCACCCCTATATTGTCCACCTACCTTCCCCTCAGTGGTAACCACTAGCTTGTTCTCTATATCTGTGAGTCTGCCTCTTTTTTGTTATATTCAGTAGTTTGTTGTATTTTTCAGATTCCACATATAAGTGATATCTTACAGTTTTTGTCTCTCTCTGACTTATTTCACTGAGTATAATGCCCTCCAAGTCCATTCATGTTGCTGCAAATGGCAAAATTTTCAAATACCAACTTTTTAAAGACACAGGTCAGATGTGGTTCAGCAGAAGAGATAGGAAAACTTAAGGGCAGAGAAGGAAAAGCTTCAAGGTAAAGATGGCTGTGCTTAAGTGTTGTATTTGGCAGCCAGGGAGTTACTGCTGGTCTCACAGAATTTAGTTTCAGAACAGTGCCAGAGACAAAAAGCAAAGTTGCATGAAAAACGTGAAGGAGGTGTTGGAGAAGGGAAGAGGTGTGGAGAGGCGGAATTAAGGGAGGTATCATTAAGCCTGGTGCGTTGATCAATACAGGCAGAGCGGAGCGGAAGAATGAAGCTAACGATTTGAATAATTATAAACATATCAGGATTTTTGTTTTGCCTTTTTTTCAGGCTCTGTACCAGACCATTGTCATTTTATTTTATTTTATAGCTCTAAGTGTGACAAACCTACCGTTAGTGGAGACCATATAAATGTCAGAAAGCTGCAGAGTAACAGTGTAATCAACATGTGGGGCAATCTTCCAGTAGTTAACCATTCAGCGCAAATTATACCCTATTTACGAAAATTTAAAAACTTACTGATTTCTTGCCTGTGTACCTCATGGTTCTTAGTTTTATTGAAGATCAAAATAAGTTTGTGCGTTTCTAGAATGATTAAGATACAATATTTTGGGTAATTTTCTTTCTAGAATTACATGCCATAAATTCAGTAAACTTATTTGAACTCATTTGCAAGGCACAGCTCTGGGTGCCAGGGACACAAAGATGTACAAAACTGGACTCTGTCTTTGAGGAGGTCTAATACGGGGGAGAAGAATGCATGGTGTAAAATATAACCTGATATGACAAGTTTTATACAAGAAGTATAACATACTCAACCCTATAGAGGCACAGGAAAAGTGATAAATTTAGCCTGGAGAAGCGAGGGGAATCCTCCACAGGTGGGCCCTGACCTGAATCTGACCCATGTCTCTTCCACATGTTGTATTATCATTTAAATATAGTGTATTTGAAGTTTTAGTTTTCCTTTCATAGTCTTAACCCTGTTGTTGCTATTAAATTTTGTTTCTCTAATTCCTAGCATAAGTGTTTCTCCAAACTCCAGTGTTCCTTGAAGGCACACAATAGAGAGACAGTGAAATGAGAAAATAAACAAATGAATCAATGTATGTAACTAGACTAATAGCTTCACAAGGACAGGGATGTTTGTCTGTTTTGTTCAGTGCTGTATTTCTAGCACTTAGAGAGGTGCTTAGTCTGTCAGTAGGTCCATAAATACTTTTTGACTGAATGGAAGGAAAAGGGGGAGAGAGAGAGAGAAGAAAGGAAGGAAAATTTTAAATATATTCACTTCTAGAAGAGCAAAGAAAAGAGAAAGGACAAAAAATCCAACTCTGACAACAATTTTGGAAAAATTAAAATTTAGAACAGTCAGAGATTTGATTCTAGTCTGAAAGAAATTTGAATTTCACTGTATTAACTTTTTTTTGGTTCATTATTGTGAATAATCCAACATGGTGTCATTTTCTTTCTTATAGCATTCAGCCCCTTTGGTGTCCCATCTGCTTAACACACAACAGCTATGGCACATTTCCATTCATCTGGGTCAGAAAATAAAGAGACCTTTATGTTGGCTTGGATATTACCTGCCACTGCTGTGGGTCCAATACAGTTAAAGACAGGAAACTTTTGGTTTTGTTTTCCCGAGAAATTGATGCAATCAAGCCCATTAGTGTGAATTTGTAGCTTCTTTTTGAAATGCCCCTTATTGAATTCTAGAATTTAATTAACTTTCAGACATATAAGCATTTGCCTCAGAGGAATAGCATGTTGCTACACTCCTTCATTATTTCCTCACTCTTCGTATTAAGTTCTCATCACCATACCAGTCATTGGTTTTGCTTTTTGACTGATGACTCTTGATTCAGCTTTCCTTAGAGAGTCTAAACTGATCTAGGGCAGATCCTACTTTTGGAAGTCCAAAGAATTAAATTTTTCTCCTGACTTTGTAGTCAATATACCCATGAATTAAGAAAGCAGCTTTTTATTTTAACCTAGATTATCACCAGCTCAAAAATAGCACTATGTATTTTTTTCTATTGGTTTGTTAATTTATTTATTTTTATGCATCTTGTCTCATTCCAGGAAAGAATTCGGAGAAGCTCAAAATAATAATAGTAACACAACATTATAAAAAAGAAAGCATTTAGGGCCATGGGAAAGTAAGGGTAAAGGAATAAAGTTTACAAAAAATTATTAGGAAGGTTTTGCTGCTCAGAGGGGTAAAGTTAGGTTGTAGATTCAGCTCTAAACTTGCTAGTGACCAGAGCAAAGGTGGAGACATGCTCAGTTAAGAGTCCTAGGATCCCCAAGGTGAAAACATAGAGCTTTTCCTTTTGAAAGAGTATAAAAGAAAAATGTTTCCCGGGGACCCTCATATAGGGAGCATTGGTCGATGTAGATAATATCCTCATAGTCAACACAACAGTAAACTTACAATAATTCGGCATTTACTGTGGACAAGGCATAAGTCCTTTATGTACACTTTCTCATTCAATTCCTTACAATAACCCTGTGAAGTAATTATTTTCAGATTAGGAAAGTTAGGCCCCAAGAGGTTTAGTGACTTGTCCAAGATCACATAGTAAGTGGGGAGAAAGCATTTAAAAACAGCTAAATCTGACTTTATTGTCTTCACCTTTAATCATTTTTCTTTACTATATTCATGTCACTGTTTTTTGTTGCACCTCTCAATGTTAGTCCAAAGCAGAAGCAAAAAATGAAATTCAAGAAAAGCCATTCTAAGAGGGGATCAAAGCAATGCAGCCTAAATATACAGTCAGCTCTCTGAAGATCTTACTTGGCTAGGGGTAAAATTTTGTCAACCTAGAGCTGTGTTCTTCGCCTTTTTTGGATCTCTTTGATGATCTAGGGTAAGCTATAGTCTTCTTTTTCAAAAAGTGCACATAGGTACTATTTTAGGCAACTCACAGGCCTCCTCTCCCTCTCACCACCCCCCCCAAATTCACCCCCCAAAACTATACATGGATGTAGAGTTGGGCAGTAGAGTGTCTGAGACAATAAACTGATAAATATTAGGTGCGTCAAATGGGGACAGATCCTTTTGCATTAACTGGCTGTTGAATATTAGATGGTTTGTCCCGTCTTAAGCCGCAAGCAAGGAGATATTTCACTAGATTCCAAATCCCACATCTCACAGTACTTTAGACAACTCCCAGGGTGTGGCGGAAGTATACGAAAACTTTTATTATTTAAATTTATTAAAGCAGTATCTGCCTTATTAGGACCTTTAATGGTCTCGCTACTTAGTTATAGGATGGGTCATTTTAGCAGTTGTATTCTGGTCCTTATTGCTCCTGGGGTAGATTTAAGTGTTGTAGCAGGCCATTTTACTCAGACTGATTAACTGTAGGGACAGGTGAAAACCAAACTATGAAATCAAACCTTTTAATGTTTTAGGAAGACGTGGAGTGATTGTCCCTGCAAACTAGACTAACAATTGTGTAAATAGTACTTTTCGAAGTCCCTGTATTAGACACCTAGCCATATAACCCAGGAATTCTCTTGCTTGCTTAGTAGTATCTGGCCCAGCTTTATACAGTGATTATACAATCAGAGGTCTACACACAGTTATCCTTTAGGTATCAACGTACTTTTACAAGCAGGTTGACCTGGATTAGAATCCCAACTCTGCCACTAACTGTATGACTGTGGACAAATGACACAGCTTCTTGTACCTCATTTCTAACATAAGAGTGATAAAGGTACCTACTTCAGTGTTGAGCTTAAAATGAGATAACATGTGTAAAGCCCTGGTAGTATAATGCAGACTTGCTAAATGTTTAGCTTTTATTAATATTATTATACTCAAGTGGTAATGTGGCAGACGGTGAACATCTCTCTTTTTTCTTTTTTCCGGCCATGTCGCGCGGCTTGCGGGATTTTAGTTCCCCAACCAGGGATCGAACCCAGGCCCAAGGCAGTGAAAGCACCGAGCGCTAACCACCGGACAGCCAGGGAATTCCCGTGAACATTTCTTTATGATGACTCTTTATGTCATTGTAAAGGCATTAGGTCTGGAGAGCATTTGGAGAGTTTGCTGAGTTTCAACCTGTTTTTATCATGCGCTGTCCTTGTGTATAGTACTTCTTCAGCAAGGCCTCCACTAGTGCCTTTTCTCCAAGGACCTATTTCTGACGGCAAAATACTACTTGGCTGGTTCCCCCTGCTCTCTTGATCCTAGCAGTTCATAGCCTCTGTGCAAGGCTTTAAACTGTGTGTGGTGAGTTTCAAAACTTTTTCTGGATTCACCTTGTTTATTTCCCCATTTGAACTCTGTGCATCAGCTGCTGCTAATTCTTCACCAGGCTGTTCCTCCTCCCTTACACATGGAAAATTTATTCCCCTAAAGGTATTTTTAAAGAGTGTCTAACAGAGCTTATTCAAGGGGAAATGCCTGGCTTATGAATAAATGTGTCACGGGTCGGGGAGGATGGGAAAGTGTTAGGGATGGGGGACAGAGAGAGGAAATTATAGTAATTGGAATCTCTTATCCTTGTATCCTTTTAAAAGTGTTTTCTCATTGATTATCTTCATTGGAAGAGAAAAGTTGATATTTATTTTGTTAATTAATAAGGACTACATTTCTGTAACATAATATACTTTTGATAGGCTTTCAAAGTCACTGCCTATTCTTTTTTTTTTTAACATCTTTATTGGAGTATAATTGCTTTACAATGGTGTGTTAGTTTCTGCATTATAACAAAGTGAATCAGTTATACATATACATATGTTCCCATATCTCTTCCCTCTTGTTTCTCCCTGCCTCCCACCCTCCCTATCCCACCCCTCTAGGTGGTCACAAAGCACCGAGCTGATCTCCCTGTGCTATGCGGCTGCTTCCCACTAGCTATCTATTTTACATTTGGTAGTGTATATATGTTCATGCCACTCTCTCACTTTGTCACAGCTTACACTTCCCCCTCCCCATATCCTCAAGTCCATGCTCTAGTAGGTCTGCGTCTTTATTCCCATCTTACCCCTAGGTTCTTATGACGTTTTTTGTTTTTTCTTAGATTCCATATATATGTGTTAGCATACGGTATTTCTTTTTCTCTTTCTGATTTACTTCACTCTGTATGACAGACTCTAGGTCCATCCACCTCACTACGAATAACTCAATTTCGTTTCTTTTTATGGCTGAGTAATATTCCATTGTATATATGTGCCACATCTTCTTTATCCATTCATCTGTTGATGGACACTTAGGTTGCTTCCATGTCCTGGCTATTGTAAATAGAGCTGCAATAAACATTTTGCTACATGACTCTTTTTGAATTATGGTTTTCTCAAGGTATATGCTCAGTAGTGGGATTGCTGGGTCGTATGGTAGTTCTATTTGTAGTTTTTTAAGGAACCTCCATACTGTTCTCCATAGTGGCTGTATCAATTTACAATTTACATTTCTACCAACAGTGCAAGAGGGTTCCCTTTTCTACACACCCGCTCCAGCATTTATTGTTTCTAGATTTTTTGATGATGGCCATTCTGACCGGTGTGAGATGATATCTCATTGTAGTTTTGATTTGCATTTCTCTAATGATGATGTTGAGCATTCTTTCATGTTTTCGTTGGCAATTTGTATATCTTCTTTGGAGAAATGTCTATTTAGGTCTTCTGCCCATTTTTGGATTGGGTTGTTTGTTTTTTTGATATTGAGCTGCATGAGCTGCTTGTAAATTTTAGAGATTAATCCTTTGTCAGTTGCTTCATTTGCAAATATTTTCTCCCATTCTGAGGGTTGTCTTTTGGTCTTGTTTATGGTTTCATTTGCTGTGCAAAAGCTTTGAAGTTTCATTAGGTCCCATTTGTTTATTTTTGTTTTTATTTCCATTCCTCTAGGAGGTGGGTCGAAAAGGATCTTGCTGTGATTTATGTCATAGAGTGTTCTGCCTATGTTTTCCTCTAAGAGTTTGACAGTGTCTGGCCTTACATTTAGGTCTTTAATCCATTTTGAGTTTATTTTTGTGTATGGTGTTAGGGAGTGTTCTAATTTCATACTTTTACATGTAGCTGTCCAGTTTCCCCAGCACCACTTATTGAAGAGGCTCTCTTTTCTCCACTGTATATTCTTGCCTCCTTTATCAAAAATAAGGTGACCTTATGTGCGTGTGTTTATCTCTGGGCTTTCTATCCTGTTCCATTTATCTATCTTTCTGTTTTTGTGCCAGTACCATACTGTCTTGATTACTGTAGCTTTGTAGTATAGTCTGAAGTCAGGAAGCCTGATTCCTCCAGCTCCATTTTTCGTTCTCAAGATTGCTTCGGCTATTCGGGGTCTTTTGTGTTTCCATAGAAATTGTGAATTTTTTTGTTCTAGTTCTGTGAAAAATGCCAGTGGTAGTTTGATAGGGATTGCATTGAATCTGTAGATTGCTTTGGGTAGTAGAGTCATTTTCACAATGTTGATTCTTTCAATCCAAGGACATAGTATATCTCTCCATCTATTTGTATCATCTTTAATTTCTTTCATCAGTGTCTTATAGTTTTCTTCATACAGGTCTTTTGTCTCCTTAGGTAGGTTTATTCCTAGATATTTTATTCTTTTTGTTGCAATGGTAAGTGCCTATTCTTAAAATACGCAAAATACAAATAATATTCAGCTCTATTTTGCACTAGTTTTATAGGTACGGAAATTTTGCAGTATTCTTTCTCAAGTAAAATTATTACTTGAACCATCAATATTTATGGCATATTAATCCAAAATTAATATGTGAGCTTACCTGTCTTCAGTGGATCCATATAGATAACACTATGAAACATGAATGGGCAGTAGGTGCAGTAGTTGATTTTTTTGAATATCGACATTAATTATTACTTAATCCTTTTGTGCTTTAGTTTTCCTCTGTAAAACAGGTAATAATAATACCTTCTTCATAGAGTTGTAAAGATTAAGTGTTAAAGTACTTAGAATAGTGCTTGCTTTGTTATGAGCATGCAAATGTTATTTATCATGATTATTAGTCCAAATCTTAGCTTTTATGCAGATTATTAATTCAGTATTCTGAATTCACTATCAGACACATTTTGGCATTCATGATTTCTGGAAATAACCCTTCAAGTACTGGAGTACTGTTGTAGATTAATTTCTTAGAGATATTGAGAAGGTTCACTATTTTTAGCATAAACTTCTAAAATAACATTGACTTCACTACTTAACTCTACAACTTGATTAAGTATTGTTTAACTTTTCAGTTAGGAAAAACCATCCATTCCCTTTCAAAAGAAGAATATTTATCTCATTTTCAAATTTGCACTGACTCACTCTTTGGCACATAAAATGTTAACTTTAGAATCTGTTTTGCAGATGTGGAGGCTGCTGCTTTTTTTTTTTTAACATCTTTATTGGAGTATAATTGCTTTACAATGGTGTGTTAGTTTCTGCTTTATAACAAAGTGAATCAGTTATACATATACATATGTCCCCATATCTCTTCCCTCTTGCGTCTCCCTCCCTCCCACCCTCCCTATCCCACCCCTCTAGGTGGTCACAAAGCACCGAGCTGACCTCCCTGTGCTATACGGCTGCTTCCCACTAGCTATTTTATATTTTGTTGTGTATACATGTCCATGCCACTCTCTCACTTTGTCACAGCTTACCCTTCCCCCTCCATGTATCCTCAAGTCCATGCTCTAGTAGGTCTGTGTCTTTATTCCCGTCTTACCCCTAGGTTCTTATGACCTTTTTTTTCCCTTAGATTCCGTATATATGTGTTAGCATACGGTATTTGTTTTTCTCTTTCTGACTTACTTCACTCAGTATGACAGACTCTAGGTCCATCCACCTCACTACAAATAACTCAATTTCGTTTCTTTTTATGGCGGAGTAATATTCCACTGTATATATGTGCCACATCTTCTTTATCCATTCATCTGTCGATGGACACTTAGGTTGCTTCCATGTCCTGGCTGTTGTAAATAGAGCTGCAGTGAACATTGTGGTACATGACTCTTTTTGAGTTTTCTCAGGGTCTATGCCCAGTAGTGGGATTGCTGGGTCATATGGTAGTTCTAGTTTTTAGTTTTTAAAGGCTGCTGCTTTAAAACTTGGTTAGTTGAGTGAAAATTTCATATATGTATTGTATTTCAGAGGCATTAGAAAAAAATGTATAATGGCTGTAATAATGAAGAATAGTGGCTCTATACTGCAGTGGCTGTTTGGAAAGCCTGCCTGCACCTGCTGATATCCAGGGAGAAGTTGGTCCAGAAATACTGTCGAGCCCTGGCAGCATCGGAGTAGATGGTGGGTGGAGGCAGATTTCTGTAAGATTTGTCATACCCACTTTATCCTGTGCTGGCCACCATATTCTCTTTCCTCTTCCTCCATATCTGCCCGTTCTCCACCCCCGCCCACTGTGCTGTGTATTGCTCTTGTCTGGAGGTAGTAATTACTTCTTAACATAAACAGTCATTTGTAATTATAGGCACCTACATATTTCTCCACATTTTAAGGCCAAATCCACATATGATTTCTTGTTTTGATGCGTACTCTGAGAGTAATTATTAGTGACTAGCACTGAGTGACTTGTTTTATGCTCCAGGTGGATTTATTGTGAATTTCCCCCAATCAAGTACATAGAAATAGAGGTGGGAGAATGATAGAATTCTTCTGTTTCCTCTCCAGAAGAGTTGGTTTTCATCAGTGACCTCTTTGTGTTCGTTTCCAGTTGGTCAGAAATACATGCTGTTAGAAGCACTGTATCTTTACGAGTTTAATTTCATTTTCTTGTCTTCTCAAATTTTTCCACTTATGTTCATAACAGCATCATTTTCCTTTGTCCAGGACCTTTGTCAGGGACACTGTCTTCAGTCCTTGGCTCCACACTCTGCAGCCATGGCTCAGACCCTGTTGCTGGAGCAGTCCAGGCAGACCTCGGGGTACGCTGCTTGCCTAGGAGAGGAGTTCAGGCCTGCCCTTCATGATCCCGAACCCCTTCCTGAATCTCTGTTGCTTCCCAAAGCTTACAGAATACTGTGCACACTCCTTAACTGAGTTTGCAGGGTCTTTCCCAGTCCAGTCCTAGCCTGTTTCCATCCTCATCCAGACATGCGTGCAACCCCTCTCTCCAACACACACACACTGTAACCATATCAGACTATACTGACCATTCCTTTCAAGGTCTTTTCCCCGTGGTATTCCTCCTGCCGTAAACGTCCTCCTTCAAAATCTACCCCACAGCCCCTTCTCCCCATTTAGGAGCCAAATCAAATGTTACATCCTGTCCTCAGCCCCGCTTCCTCAGTTCTGTTCCTTTTCATCCTAGTCAAGTTTTACCGATTCCTAGCTGTATTTTTTAATTTTTCAATTTTATTATTTTTTAATTGAAGCATAGTTGATTTATAATATTGTGTTAGTTGCACGTATACAGTGAAGTGCTTCGGTTATATTTATATTTATGTGTGTGTATTTTTTCAGATTATTTTCCATTATAGGTTATTACAAGATATTCAGTATAGTTCCCTGTGCTGTATAGTAAATCCTTGTTGCTTATCTATTTTATGTATAGTAGTTTGTTAATCCCATGCTCCTAATTTATCCCTCCCCACCCCTGGATTCCTATCTGTATTTAAGTAACATTTTATGCAGGAGCACTCTCTGCCTGCTATCTCTACCTTATCACTTCCCACTCCTAACTCCATAGCATTGTGACTTCTGCCCCATCATTCTACTAAAATTGCTCTTGCAGGCCTCATCTATGACCTTTATCGGTTAAATCCAATGAAGACCTTCTAGTCGTTATTTTACTTAATATCTCTTTGGAATTGACATTCTTGATCATACCTTCCTTTTATTAAACTTTCTCCTTTGTCTTTCCTAACACTGTCCCCTTCTGCTTCCCGTACCTCTTTCTTGTCTCCTGTCTCAGTGCTTTCCCTTTTTGCTGCCTCTTCCTTAGGTGTCTGTTGCACAGAGGTCTGCCTTCTGCAGTTCCCACAGGTGTATACCTGTCTGCATCCTAATGACTCCTAATTGTATTCCTTTCACCTGCCCTGCACCACAAGATTCTCCACCTGATTGCCACACAGATGTTTGAACTTTTTGTTCTTACCTCCTTTACTATTATTATCTTTCGTCTTACATCACCCCTTCCACAACTCTGTTTCACTGAATGAATGACACCACGTCCCTTTCCCTCCTCAAAGTTATTTTTCTTTTACACCCTCCCTACCTCATTGCCTTAGCCCAGGCCTAGATCATCTCTCACCTGGGCTATGCAACCTGTAGACTTGGCTCCAAACAGTCTTCTCCATTACCATTGCAAGTGGTTTTCTGAAACACAGGTCTGATTATATAACTTAAGTCATTCCTCTGTTTAGTGGCTCCATAGTCTCCTGGAGTGTAAAGCCTATAATCCCAGTACAGCTTATACGATACCCTTTACAGTCTAGTAATTGCTGATGATTGTTGACAATCTCATCTTCTACTTACGCCCTCTGAGCACCTCATCCTCTTGTTAAAGCAAACTACTTGTTCCTAGAATAAGCTGTGCTTTTGCAAGCCCCCTTATCTTTGCATCTTCTATACCAGTTTCTAGGACTCAGCCCTCTCCCCGAACTATGCATTTCACTTGTAGAATCTCAACTCTTCCCAAAAAACACACCTCTGAGGAACTCTTTCCAGGTCTTTTCAAATGAGCTACCTCTTTCCTTTATCTGGATGCTGCCTCATGACGTGAGAACGTCTTTTCCCTAGTTTTTCTCCTCCATTAGATGACATGTTCTGAAGAACAGGCACCTTTGTATTCCCAGGTATCTAGCCTATAGAAAGTATTAATGTATATTTGTTAAATTATGGCCCTGTGACTTATTGCTTGTATATTATTTCTACTAGCCAAGCTGTGATTTTCATGAAGGTTAAGGCCCCATCCTAGTCAATCCTTGTTTCTTCAGAGCTAGAACAGTGCTCACGACTCAACAAAAGTTAACAAGTTATGTTCAAGAACATTTCAGGAGAACTTGAGAATAGAATAGTACTGAAAGATAAATAGATAGATAATGACAATATATATTATAAATATGTATTATTTTATTATATAAATATGTATTAATTAGGCACATCTGGTACAGGATTTTAGTTTTATTGAAAGCCTATAATATGTACAAAATGATGCTAGATATTAGGAGAATAAAAGGAGTTGAAATGGGTGTCTATTTGGAAGATTTTTATTTGGCATATTAGAAGACATATGAAAGTCTTCATATATTCTTTTGAAATACCTGTGAAGCATTTTTGTCATAAGTCTGAGCAGAGCAATTCTCAGCATCTACCTGTGAGTGTTCCCTTAAAACACTACACTACTTTTCTCATGAGCTTCATGATAGGTTAAAGTAAAAGGTCTTAGAGGGAAAAAAAGGAATCTACTGCTTTAACATATTTGAATCTACATCTGAATATGTATTGATAGTTTTCCCTTCTCCTTTTCCTTTTTCTCCTTCTCTCTTGTTATGTTTAATATTACTTATTCAGAAAAAGATATGAATTTCTCAATATATATTATATATAATTATACATCTATATTTTCCAATTGGTATACAACCTTTAAGCAGTTGTTATTTGGTATCTGTAGGGTTTTAATTTAATGTTGGTAGGAAGATGTTGAGTATCACTTCAGCTACAGTGATCCAGCAGGTCAGTTGGACTAGAACTCTGTGTAATTCAGGATTCTTTGCTTCTTTTTTTTTTTTCCCAACATCTTTATTGGAGTGTAATTGCTTTACAATGGTCTGTTAGTTTCTGCTTTATAACAAAGTGAATCAGCTATCATATACATATGTATCTCTCCCCTCTTGCATCTCCCTCCTCCCACCCTCCCTATCCCACCCCTCTAGGTGGTCACAAAGCACCCAGCTGATTGCTCTGTGCTATGCGGCTGCTTCCCACTAGCTATCTATTTTACATTTGTTAGTGTATATATGTCCATGCCACTCTCTCACTTTGTCCCAGCTTACCCTTCCCCCTCCCCGTGTCCTCAAGTCCATTCTCTATGTCTGCATCTTTATTCCTGTCCTGCCGCTAGTTTCCTCAGAACCATTTTTTTTTTAAAGATTCCATATATGTATGTTACCACATGGTATTTGTTTTTCTCTTTCTGACTTACTTCACTCTGTATGACAGACTCTCGGTCCATCCACCTCACTACAAATAACACAGTTTTGTTACTTTTTATGCCTCAGTAATATTCCATTGTGTATATGTGCCACAAGTTCTTATCCATTCATCTGTTGATGGACACTTAGGTTGCTTCCGTGTCCTGACTACTGTAAATAGAGCTGCGATGAACATTGTGGTCTGTGACTCTTTTTGAGTTCTGGTTTTCTCTTTTTGAATTATGGTCCAGAAGTGGGATTGTTGGGTCATATGGTAGTTCTATTTTTAGGTTTTTTTTCTTTTTTTTTTTTTTTTTTTTTTTTGCGGTACGCGTGGCTCTCACTGTTGTGGCCTTTCCCGTTGCAGAGCACAGGCTCCGGACGTGCAGGCTCAGCGGCCATGGCTCACAGGCCTAGCCGCTCTGCGGCATGTGGGATCTTCCCATACCGGGGCATGAACCCGTGACCACTGCATCGGCAGGCGGACTCTCAACCACTGTGCCACTAGGGAAGCCATATTTTTAGTTTTTTAAGGAACCTGCGTACTGTTCCCCATAGTGTCTGTATCAATTTACATTCCCACCAACAGTGCAAGAGGGTTCTCTTTTCTCCACACCCTCTCCAGCATTTGTTGTTTGTAGACTTTATGATGGTGCTCATTCTAACTGGTGTGAGGTGATACATCATTGTAGTTTTGATTTGCATTTCTCTAATAATTAGTGATGTTGAGCAGCTTTCCATGTGCCTCTTGGCCATCTGTATGTCTTCTCTGGAGAAATGTCTATTTAGGTCTTCTGTCCATTTTTGGATTGGGTTATTTGTTTTTTTGATTTTGAGCTGCATGAGCTGCTTGTAAATTTTGGAGATTAATCCTTTGTCAGTTGCTTCATTTGCAAATATTTTCTCCCATTCTGAGGGTTGTGTTTTCGTCCTGTTTATGGTTTCCTTTGCTGTGCAAAAGCTTTTAAGTTTCGTTAGGTCCCATTTGTTTATTTTTGTTTTTATTTCCATTTCTCTAGGAGGTGGGTGCAAAAGGATCTTGCTGTGATTTATGTCATAGAGTGTTCTGCCTATGTTTTCCTCTAAGAGTTTGACAGTGTCTGGCCTTACGTTTAGGTTTTTAATCCATTTTGAGTTTATTTTTGTGTATGGTGTTAGGGAGTGTTCTAATTTCATTCTTTTACATGTAGCTGTCCAGTTTTCCCAGCACCACTTACTGAAGAGGCTGTCTTTTCTCCATTGTATATTCTTTTTTTTTTTTGGCAGTATGCGGGCCTCTCACTGTTGTGGCCTCTCCTGTTGCAGAGCACAGGCTCCGGACGCGCAGGCTCAGCGGCCATGGCTCACGGGCCTAGCTGCTCTGCAGCATGTGGGATCTTCCCAGACCAGGGCACAAACCCATGTCCCCTGCATCGGCAGGCGACTCTCAACCACTGCACCAAAAGGGAAGCCCTCTCCATTGTATATTCTTGCTTCCTTTATCAATGATAAGGTGACCATATGTGAGTGGCTTTATCTCTCAGCTTTCTGTCTTGTTCCACTGATCTATATTTCTGTTTTTGTGCCAGTACCATACTGTCTTGATTACTGTAACTTTGTAGTGAAGTCTGAAGTCCAGGGGCCTGATTCCTCCAGCTCTGTTTTTCTTTCTGAAGATTGCTTTGGCTATTTGAGGTCTTTTGTGTTTCCATACAAATTGTGAAATTTTTTGTTCTAGTTCTGTGAAAAATGCCATTGGTAGTTTAATAGGGATTGCACTGGATCTGTAGATTGCTTTGTGTAGTATAGTCATTTTCACAGTGTTGATTCTTCTAATCCAAGGACATAGTATATCTCTCCATCTTTTGTATCATCTTTAATTTCTTTCATCATTGTCTTATATTTTTCTGCATACAGGTCTTTTGTCTCCTTAGGTAGGATTATTCCTAGGTATTTTATTCTTTTTGTTGTAATGGTAAATGGGATTGTTCCCTTAATTTCTCGTTTGGATTTTTCATCATTAGTGTATAGGGATGCAAAGGATTTCTGTGCATAAATTTTGTATCCTGCTACTTTACCAAATTCATTGATTAGCTCTAGCAGTTTTCTGGTAGCATCTTTAGGATTCTCTATGTATTGTATCATGTCATCTGCAAACAGTGACAGCTTTACTTCTTTTCCTATTTGGATTCATTTTATTTCTATTTCTCCTCTGATTGCTGTGGCTAAAACTTCTAAAAACTATGTTGAATGATAGCGTGAGAGTGGGCAACCTTGTCTTAGTGGAAATGGTTTTAGTTTTTCACCATTGAGAACGATGCTGGCTGTGGGTTTGTCATATATGGCCTTTATTATGTTGAGGTAAGTTCCCTCTATGCCTACTTTCTGGAGGGTTTTTATCATAAATGGATGTTGAATTTTGTCAAAAGCTGCTTCTGCATCTCTTGAGATGATCATATGGTTGTTATTCTTCAATTTGTTAATATGGTGTATCACATTGATTGATATGCATATATTGAAGATTCCTTACATTCCTGGGATAAACCCCACTTGATCATAGTGTATGTTCCTTCCAGTGTGCTGTTGGATTCTGTTTGCTAGCATTTTGTTGAGGACTTCTGCATATATGTTCATCAGTGATATTGGCCTGTAGTTTTGTTTTTCTGTGACATATTTGTCTGGTTTTGATGGTGGCCTCGTCGAATCAGTTTGGGAGTGTTCCTCCCTCTGCTGTATCTTGGAAGAGATTAAGAAGGATAGGTGTTAGCTCTTCTGTAAATGTTTGATAGAATTCGCCTGTGAAGGCATCTGGTCCTGGACTTTTGTTTGTTGGAAGATTTTTAATCACAGTCTCAATTTCAGTGCTTGTGATGGGTCTGTTTATATTTTCTATTTCTTCCTGGATCAGTCTAGGAAGGTTGTGCTTTTCTAAGTATTTGTCCACTTCTTCCAGGTTGTCCATTTTATTGGCATATAGTTGCTTGTAGTAATCTCTCATGATCCTTTGTATTTCTGCAGTGTCAGTTGTTACTTCTTTTTCATTTCTAATTCTATAGATTTGAGTCTTCTACCTTTTTTTCTTGATGAGTCTGGCTAATGGTTTATCCATTTTTTTTATCTTAAAGAACCAGTTTTTAGTTTCATTGATCTTTGCTATCGTTTCCTTCATTTCTTTTACATTTATTTTTGATTGGATCTTTATGATTTCTTTCCTTCTGCTAACTTTGGGGTTTTTTTGTTCTTCTTTCTCTAATTGCTTTAGGTGTAAGGTTAAGCTGTTTATTTGAGATGTTTTGTTTCTTAACGTAGGACTGTATTGCTATAAACTTCCTCTTAGACCTGCTTTTGCTGCATCTCATAAGTTTTGGGTCTTCATGTTTTCATTGTCATTTGTTTTTAGGTATTTTTTGATTTCCTCTTTGATTTCTTCAGTGATCTCTTGGTTATTAAGTAGTGTATTGTTCAGCCTCCATGTGTTTGTATTTTTTACAGATTTTTTTCCTGTAATTGATATCTAGTCTCATTACGTTTGGTCGGAAAAGATACCTGATACGATATCCATTTCCTTAAATTTACCAAGGCTTGATTTGTGACCCAAGATATGATCTATCCTGGAGAATGTTCCGTGAGCACTTGAGAAGAATGTGTATTCTGTTGTTTTTGGATGTAATGTCCTATAAATATCAATAAAGTCCATCTTGTTTAATGTATCATTTAAGGCTTGTGTTTCCTTATTTATTTCCATTTTGGATGATATGCCTCTTGGTGAAAGTGGGGTCTTAAAGTCCCCACTATGATTGTGTTACTGTCGATTTCCCCTTTTATGGCTGTTAGCATTTGCTTTATGTATTGAGGTGCTCCTATGTTGGGTGCATAAATATTTACAATTGTTATATCTTCTTCTTGGATTGATCCCTTGATCGTTATGCAGTGTCCTTCTTTGTCTCTTGTAATAGTCTTTATTTTAAAGTCTATTTTGTCTTATATGAGAATTACTCCAGCTTTCTTTTGATTACCATTTGCATGGAATATCGTTTTCCATCCCCTGACTTTCAGTCTGTATGTGTCCCATGGTCTGACGTGGGTGTCTTGTAGACAGCATATATACGGGTCTTGTTTTTGTATCCATTCAGCCAGTCTGTGTCTTTTGGTTGGAGCATTTAATCCATTTACATATAAGGTAATTATCGATATGTATGTTCCTATTCCCATGTTCTTAATTGTTTTGTGTTTGTTATTATAGCTCTTTTCCTTCTCTTGTGTTTCCTGCCTAGAGAAGTTCCTTCAGCATTTGTTGTAAAGCTGGTTTGGTGGTGCTGAATTCTCTTAGCTCTTGCTTGTTTATAAAGGTTTTAATTTCTCCGTTGAATCTGAACGAGATCCTTGCTGGGTAGAGTAATCTTGGTTGAAGGTTTTTCCCTTTCATCACTTTAAATATGTCCTGCCACTCCCTTCCAGCTTGCAGAGTTTCTGCTGAAAGATCAGCTGTTAACCTTATGGGGATTCCGTTATATGTTATTTGTTGCTTTTCCCTTGCTGCTTTTAATATCTTTTCTTTGTTTTTAATTTTTTTTTTTTTTTTTGTGGTACGTGGGACTCTCACTGTTGTGGCCTCTCCCGTTGCAGAGCACAGGCTCTGGACATGCAGGCTCAGTGGCCATGGTTCATGGGCCCAGCCGCTCTGCAGCATGTGGGATCTTCCCGGACTGGGGCACGAACCCATGTCCCCTGCATCGGCAGGCAGACTCTCAACCACTGCGCCACCAGGGAAGCCCTGTATTTAATTTTTGATAGTTCGATTAATATATGTCTTGAGATGTTTCTTCTTGTATGGGACTCTGTGCGCTTCCTGGAGTTGATTGACTATTTCCTTTCCTATATTAGGGAAGGTTTAGACTATAATCTCTTCAAATATTTTGTCAGTCCCTTTCTTTTTCTCTTCCTCTTCTGGGACCCCTGTAATTTGAATGTTGGTGCATTTAATGTTGTCCCAGCGGTCTCTCAATCTGTCCTCAATTCTTTTCATTCTTTTATCTTTATTCTTCTCTGCAGTAGTTATTTCCACTATATTATCCTCCAGGTCACTTATCTGTTTTTCTGCCTCAGTTATTCTGCTGTTGATTCCTTGTAGAGAATTTTTAATTGCATTTATTGTGTTGTTCATCATTGTTTGTTTGGTCTTTATTTCTTCTAGGTCCTTGTGAAACGTTTCTTGTATTTTCTCCATTCTATTTCCAAGATTTTGGATCACCTTTACTATCATTACTCTGAATTCTTTTTCAGGTAGACTGCCTATATCCTCTTCATTTGTTTGGTCTGGTGGGTTTTTACCTTGGTCATTCATCTGCTGTGTGTTTCTCTGTCTTCTCATTTTTCTTAACTTACTGTGTTTGGGGTTTCCTTTTTGCAGGCTGCAGGTTTGTAGTTCCCATTGTTTTTGGTGTCTGCCCCCAGTGGGTAAGGTTGTTTCAGTGGTTTGTGTAGGCTTCCTGGTGGAGGGGACTAGTGCCTGTTTTCTGGATGAGGCTGGGTCTTGTCTTTCTGGTGGGCATGACCACGTCCGGTGGTGTGTTTTGTGGTGTCTGTGACCTTTTTATGATTTTAGGCAGCCTCTCTGGTAATGGGTGGGGTTGTGTTCCTGTCTTGCTTGTTGTTTGGCATAGGGTGTCCACACTGTTGTTTGCTGGTCATTGAGTGGAGCTGGGTGTTAGCATTGAGATGGAGATCTCTGGAAGAGCTTTTGCCATTTGATATTACGTGGAGCTGGGAGGTCTCTGGTGGACCAATGTCCTGAACTCGGCTCTCCCACCTCAGAGGCACAGGCCTGAGGCCAGCCAGAGCACCAAGACCCTGTCAGCCACACAGCTCAGCAGAGAAGGCTGACAAAAAAGAAAGAAAGAAAGAAACATAAAATAAAATAATGTTATTAAATTAAAAAATAATAAGTGATTATTAAAAATTTAAAAAATGTAAAAAGCTAACAGAAAGAAAGAAGAGTGTAACCAAACCAAAAAACAAATCCATCAATGATAACAAGCAGTAAAAACTATACTAAACAAACAAACAAACAAACAAACAAAATGGATAGACAGAACCCTAGGACAATGGTAAAGCAAAGCTATACGGACAAAGTCATACAAAGAATCATACTCACAAAAAAAGAAAAAGGAAAAAACGTATATATCTATATATAAATAAAAAAGCAGGAAGAGAGCAACCAAATCAATAAACAAATCTACCAATGATAATAAACTTTAAATACTAAACTAGGATAAACATAAAACCAAAAACAAATTAGATGCAGAAAGCAAACCCCAAGTCTACATTTGCTCCCAAAGTCCACCGCCTCAATTTGGGATGATTCGTTTTCCATCCAGGTGTTCCACAGATGCAGGGTACATCATATTGATTGTGGAGATTTAATCCACTGCTCCTGAGGCTGCTGGGAGAAATTTCCGTTTCTCTACTTTGTTCACACAGCTCCTGTTGTTCAGCTTTGGATTTGACCCTGCCTCTGCGTGTAGGTCTCCTGAGGGCGTTTGTTCCCACCCAGACAGGACGGGGTTAAAGTAGCAGCTGATTAGGGGGCTCTCGCTCACTCAGGCCGGGGGGAGGGAGGGGTACGCAATGCAGGGCGAGCCTGTAGTGGCAGAGTCCAGCAAGACATTGCAACAGCCTGAGGTGTGCTGTTTGTTCTCCTGGGGAAGTTGTCCCTGGATCACGGGACCCTGGCAATGGCGGGTTGCACAGGCTCCTGGGAGGGGAGGTGTGGAGAGTGACCTGTGCTTGCACACAGGCTTCTTGTTGGCTGCAGCAGCAGCCTTAGCGTTTCATGCGCATGTCTGCTGTACGTGCTGACAGCCGTGGCTCGCGCCGGTCTCTGGAGCTTGTTTAGGCAGTACTCTGAGTCCCCTCTCCTCGCGCACCCTGCAACAATGGTCCCTTGCCTCTTAGGCAGGTCCACATTTTTTCCGGGGCCCCCTCCCGGCTAGCTGTGGCGCACTAGCCCCCTTCAGGCTGTGTTCACGCAGCCAACCCCAGTCCTCTCCCTGGGATCTGACCTCCAAAGCCCCAGCCTCAGCTCCCACCCCCTCCCGGCCCGGCGGGTGAGCAAGAGAAGCCTCTCAGGCTGGTGAGTGCTGGTCGGCACCGATCCTCTGTGTAGGAATCTCCCCGCTTTGCCCTCTACATCCCTGTTGCTGTGCTCTCCTCCGCGGCTCCAAAGCTTCCCCGCCCCTGCCACCCACGTCTCTGCCAGTGAAGGGGCTTCCTAGTGTGTGGAAACCTTTCCTCCTTCACAGCTTCCTCCCACTGCTGCAGGTCCTGTCCCTATTCTTTTTTCTCTGTTTGTTCTTTTTTCTTTTGCCCTACCCAGGTACATGGGGAGTTTCTTGCCTTTTGGGAAGTCTGAGGTCTTCTGTCAGTGTTCAGTAGGTGTTCTGTAGGAGTTGTTTCACATGTAGATGTATTTCTGATGTATTTGTGGGGAGGAAGGTGATCTCCACATCTTACTCCTCCCCCATCTTGAAGGTCTCTCTGAATTTTATTTTATTATATTTTTTATACAGTAGGTTCTTAGTAGTTATCTATTTTATACTTATTGGTGTATATTTGTCAGTCAAAATCTCCCAATTCATCCCGCCACCACCACTCCAGGATCCTTTGCTTCTTATTTTATGTACTAGACCCTGATCTCTCTTGTTGTTTGATTTAATGAAATAAAAGATTTTAAAAATGCTTTGTAAAGAGCTTCAGGGTTATTTGGTTTATAAGAACAGGGCATAATTTTTGGCTAATAAGTATTTTGGTATATATTTTTAATTGAGAATCTTCTAATTTCATTTGATCGACTTCCTCATCGAGATTTCTGAAAGTGATTCTCAGAAATGTTTAATTGTTGGTGGTTTTTCTAGAAATTTAATGAGACGTTCAGCAGGTGAAACTAGAAGAGGATGGGGCAATTAAATGATTTTTAGTATATTTGTAGAGTTGGGTAATCACCACACAATCTAATTTATAATATGTCCATCACCCTAAGAAGAATCCATGTTTAGTCATTCTGCATTATAACCTCCAGACCTAGGCAACCTGCTGATCTGCTTTCTGTCTATATACTTGCTTTTTTATGGACATTTCAGATAAATAGGATTATACGGTATATGATCTTTTGTGTCTAGCTTCTTTCACTTAGCATAATGTGTTTTGAGGTTCGTCCATATTACAGTGGGTAGTGGTTTGAGTGGTAGGTAGCTCACAAATATATTTCTATTTCAAATTCCTGGAACTTTTGAATGTTATCGTACTTGGAAAAGGGATCTTTGCAGATGTAGTTATTAAGCATTTTGAGATGAAATCATCCTGGAATATTCAGGTGGTCCCTAAATCCAGTGATAAGAATCCTTATAAGAGACAAAACAAGGAGAAGACATACAGGGGGGCTGGCCATGTAAAGATAGAGGCAGAGATGGGACTGTTGTGGTTATAAACCAGTGAAGCCAATCAGTGCTGACAGGCACCAGAAGCTGGAAGAGGCAAGGGGGAATTTTCCTCTAGAGCCTCCAGAGGGAGTAGACTTCTGGCCTCCAGAACTGTGAAAGGATATATTTCTGTTGTTTTAAGCTACCCAGTTTGTAGTTATTGTTATGGCAGCCTCAAAAATTCATATACTATAGTACATATCACTCCTTTTTCTTTTTTATTGCCAAACAAGTTGTTTTCCATTGTACGACAATTTTACATTTTGTTTATCCATTCATCAGTTGATGGACATTGGGGTTGTTTCCAGTTTTGGGCTATTATAAATAATGCTTCTATGAAGATTCATGTTAAAGTTGTTGCATGGGATATGTTTTCAGTTCTCCTGGGTGGATACCTAGGAGTGGAATTGCTGAGTTATGTGGTAAATTTCTGTTTAATATTTTACAAAACTGCCAAACTGTTTTCCAAACTGGCTCCACCATCTTACCTTCCTACCAGTAAAGTATAAGGGTTCCCGTTTCTTTACTTCCTCACCAACACTTATTACTATGTGTCTTTTGATTATTGGGTATGAAATGGTATCTCACTGTGATTTTGGTTTGCATTTTCTTAATAACAAATGATGTCAGGCTTCTTTTTATGTGCTTATTGGGCATTTGTATATATTCTTTAGTGCTTTACCCATTAAAAAATGGGTCACTTATCTTTTTATTGAATTGTAAAAATTATTTAAGTATTCTCAATACCAGTCTCTTATCAGATATATGATTTAGAAATATTTTCTCCAAGTCTATGGCTTGTTTTTAAACTTTCTTCATAGTATCTTTCGAAGCATGTAAATTTTTAATTTTGATGATGTCCATGTTATCTTTTTTTTCCTTTTATCATTTGTGCTTTTGGTGTCCATCTAAGAAATCATGCCCTAATCCAATGTCATGTTTTAAGAGTTTTACATTTATGTCTATGATCCATTTTGAGCTGATTTTTCTATGATGTGAAGTAAAGGTCCACAGTCATCTTTTTTGCATATGGATATCTAGCTGTCTTAGCATCATTTTTTGAAAAGACCATTCTTTTTCCATGAAATTGTTTTGGCATATTTATTGAAAATCAATTGGCCATAAATGTAAGGGTATAACTGGTTATTTATTGTAGCATTTATTCCTTACTCTAAGTCTAGATTTCATAAGGCCTTATTTTAATAATTATAAGTATAGAACATTAACACAAAATACATTTCACCTAAATGCAACTATATTTTTGGTGCAATTACTTTGTGTGCATAATGTGGCTTACATATGTTTATAAAGATTGTTGTGGGTTTATATAGAAAAGATATTTTCCCCATTTCTGTGGGATAATACCTTTAATATTTGGGCATTTTTGAAAAGAAGGTTTTTCTTGTTGGATTTGTTCTGCGAAGAGAGCCAGCATGTTTCAGACTCTTACATCACTCAAGTTGCTTGTGTAGTCTTTCGAGAAAAATTAAACCAAGATCTCTTAAGTGATTTCCATGCAAAATTAATGCTTCCCTTGACTTCTGCCAAATGCTGTGATGCATTTATGCAGCAGATGCCAGAAAGTTTAGAACTTGTATCTGGAAAGAATTCAAAATTTTAAGATAGAAAGTATTTGTGCCTGGGGCAATGTAATGACCCCACCTGTGTCTTTTTCTTGTCTTTTGGGTCTTTTCATTTTGTGTCCCGAAAGGCCCAGGCAGATCCTTCTTCTATTTTTAAATCTTTTTTATGAAACACAGACAAGACCAGATCTCACTCCAAGTTTCAAAATATGTGGTCTTCAGCATAAAATGTTTTGACAGATACCTAATGGCCTAGCATTTTAGCATCCATTTTTTCAGGTGTAGATTCAGAGAATCAGAGCCATAAAACAATAATGTTATTAGTCACCATTAGATGCTGTGTAAATTTATATTTCATACATCTATACGCTAGGCTAGCTGCTTTTTCTTTCTGTTATATTGATAACTAGCTCAACCTGTTAATATACCACTGAAATAATGGAACATACTTAGTTGTTGGGTTTATTACCTTTAATGTTTTATTTATGGTCTAAGAGGAAGAGCAGAAAGAAACTAGTATTTATTGAGTACCTGCTGTATTCCAAGTACTGTCCTAGACACGTTTACATCCCTAATCTCATTTAATCCTCACAACCCCTCATTGTTGGTATTATTATCCCAGTTTTACAGATGAACTTTAAACAAACCAGATAATGATAATGATACTTTATAGTACTTGTGTGGGGCCTTTCATATCGTAGTTCTAAAGTATCGTCTGACTTTTGCAGATGTTCAGTTGTAAAAAAAGAGAAACTATCATAATTTATCTCCAGTGTTGCAGAGCTGAGGATAGAAAGAAAAGGCACACTAGGTATTTCTCAACTTTTTGTGCATATTAACTATGGAAAACATACTGAACAGAGACAAGTAAACAATACAGAAAACATTCATTTGGGAGTAAGGTTTTATAATGCTCAGGTACAAATAGTATTGGAATAATTGGATATCCATATGTTAAAAAAAACATATATGAAACCTAATTCATACCACATATAAAACCTAATTCAAATAGATCATAGACCTAATTGGAAAGCTTAAAACTATAATATTTCTAGGGCTTCCCTGGTGGTGCAATGGTTGAGAGTCTGCCTGCCGATGCAGGGGACGCAGGTTCGTGCCCCGGTCTGGGAAGATCCCACATTGCCGCGGAGCGGCTGGGCCCGTGAGCCATGGCCGCTGAGCCTGCGCGTCCGGAGCCTGTGCTCCGCAGCGGGAGAGGCCACAGCTGTGAGAGGCCCGTGTACAGCAAAAAAAAAAAAAAAAAAAACTATAATATTTCTAGATGAAAACATAGGAGAATTTCTATGACCTTGGGTTAGGTAAAGATTTTTTAGATACAATATAAAAAAATTTGATAAATAGGGCTTTATCAAAATTTAAAACATCTGCTATTTGCAAGGCTGTTTAAAAAAAATGAAAAAGCAAGCTACAGACTTGGAAAATATTTGCCAAACACGTATCTGATACAGAACTTGTACCGATAATATCTAAAGAACTCTCAAAAAATAGTAGTAGAAAATAAACAACTAAATATTGAAAACAGGCAAAAGATTTGAAGAGACACTTCACCAAAGAAGAGAAATGGTAGGCAAATAGTACATGGAAAGATCTTCAATATCATTAGTCATTTTGGAAAGGTAAATTAAAATCACACTAACAATATGCACCTATTAGAATGGCTTAAAAAAAAGCTGATACGACCAAGTGCTGGCAACGATATGGAGTAATTGGGACTCTTATACATTGCTGGTGGAAATGCAAAATGGAACAACCACTTTGGAAAACAGGTTAGCAGTTTCTTATAAAGTTAAGCACATACTTCTCATATGGCCAGCAATTCCATTTCTAAGTATTTAGCCAAGAGAAATGACAACTTATTTTTACCAAGAAAAAAAAAACCCACAAAACTGAACATGAATATTTGTAGTGGCTTTATTTGTAATCACCTCAAACTGGAAACAACCTGCTATCCTGCATTTGGAGAATGGAAAACAAAATGTGGTATATCCGTATAGTGGAATGTTATTCAGCAACAAAAAGGAATGGACTACTGATATACACAACAACTTAGATACATTATGCTAAGTTAAAGAAGCAAGGCTCAAAAGGCTACATACCATGTGATTCCTATTATATAATATTGGAAAAAGCTTAACTATAGGGATACAAAACAGGTCAATAGTTAACAACTTTGAAGCTGGGGATGTGAGGGGTTTTCTATAAAGAAACAACACAAGGTAAGTTTTTGGAGTGGTAGAATTATGCATTTGTCAAAACTCACAGAACTGCACATTTAAAAGGATGAATTTCATTGGAAGTATGTTATACCCCAATAAACTTTACCTACCTATCTATCCATCCATCAGTAAGAGAAGTCTATCCATAGGCACTCCAGCATTGGTTTGGTGGCTTTAGTGTCATCAAGGACCAGGGCCTTCTATTTTGTTGCTCTGAGATGCTGCTTGAGTCCCAAATCATATCCAAATTGCTGGCAGAGGAAGAAGTAAACAAGAAGGGGTGAAGAAGGGTCTGCACCCTTCTTTTAGAGACTTTCCCAGAGTTCTTTAATACCCTTCCATTTACACCACGTTGGTCAAAGCATAGCTGCCACATTTCATCACATGTATCTGCAAGAGGCTGGGAAATACAGACTTAGAGAAGAAAAGAGAATGGATGTTGGAGTATGCTGCTAGCAGTATCTGTCACACTGCCGATGGCTTCTAGTTGTCACAGTGTTTTGTAACACTGAAGTTAAGTCTCCTGGATCTTCCACTAGGTTGCTTTATGTCCTGAAGTTGCAAAGTTGTTCCTGTGTTCTGTTCCCAAACTCTTATTTGAGCTTACATTTTGCTAGTTAGTAGTTCCTAAAATTTAGTGAATGCATTCTTATATTAGGCACTGGGTTTGACAGCTCTGAAAACTAGGGTTTCGTAATGTTAAACAGCTGATTAAGTTCCCAAGCAAAGCTTAGGGAGAAGACATGCAAAAGTTATTTAAAAAAAAAAACAACCTTCATTTGGAAAAAATCATAAATATTTGACAGCAAATGCTGGCTACTTTAAACCTATACATTTAAAAGTCAGTTACATTTCATTGTATGTTGGTTATATCTCAATATAATTGATTTCTAGCTTAAATAGGCAGTGAATTTCTTTCATTCATTCAAAGCAATTATTGAGAACCTAGTATGTTTTATGTTCCTATTGGGTTCAAGAGATTTGGTAGAACCTCTTCGTGCATTCAAAGATTTAAAAAAATAAAACAGAAACCAGACAGAGCCCTTGCTCTAATGGAGCTCTTTTCATAGAAGAAATAGATGTCAGTATGTCTAATTACAACTTATGTGATTGGTGTTATAATGTGGGAGTTAGAAGGTTATCTGGGAGTCTGGGTAGAATGAGTTTCTGTCTTTTCCAGAATTGTTTTAGGCTGTTCCAAGTTGTTTGCATTTCCTTGTAAGTTTTAGAGTTAGCTTAATCAGTTTCTAACCCCCAAGGAGACTCTGCTGGAATTTTGATTGAGATTGCATTGAATTTAAAGATTAATTTGGGCAGAATTGAAATCTTAACAGTATTGACTCCATGAATACAGTATATCTTCTCATTTGTGTTGATCTTCTTTTGTTTCTCTCAGAAATATTTTATGGTTTTTAGTGTACAGATACTACACATATCTTGACAGATTCAGTGTTTATTCATGCTGTTATAAATGGTATTATTTTCATAATTTCAACATCCAGTTGTTTGTTGCTAGTCAATAGAAATAGAATTGATTTATGATTATTTACCTTGTATCCTGTGACACGCTAAACTCACTTATTAGTTCTACTAACATTTTTGCAGATTCTTGGGATTATCTATATAGATGATCATGTGATCTCTTAATAATGACAGTTTTATTTCTTGTTTCCAGTCTGTAATCCTTTAATATTTTCTATTTGCCTTATTGCACTGGTGGGCAGCTCTAGTATAAAGAGAGGGTGAGGGTTTGAGATCATTGCCTTGTTCTCAAGCGTAAGAGGAAAGCGTTCAGCCTTTCCCCATTAAGTATATTACCTGTAAATTTTTCATAGCTGTCCTCTGTCAGGTTGAGGAAGTTCAATCCTAGTCCTAGAATGCTGAGAGTTTGTTTTGTTTTTTTAATCACGAGTGGCTGTTGAATTTTTTTTCAAATGCTTATTTTGCATCAATTGAGGTGATCAGATATCTTTTTTAGTCTGTTGATATGGTGTATTATATTGTTTAATTTTCAGTTCTTTCAATCCTCCTTTGTATTCCTGGTTTAAATAACACTTAATCATGTCATAGTATCATTTTTATTTATTTATTTATTTTTTGTGGTACGCGGGCCTCTCACTGTTGTGGCCTTTCCCGCTGTGGAGCACAGGCTCCGGACGCGCAGGCTCAGCGGCCTTGGCTCACGGGTCCAGCCGCTCCGCGGCATGTGGGATCTTCCCGGACCGGGGCACGAACCCGTGTCCCCTGCATCGGCAGGCGGACTCTCAACCACTGCGCCACCAGGGAAGCCCCATAGTATCATTTTTATACACTGCTAGTTTTATACACTGATATTTTGTTAAGGAATTTTGTGTCTGTGTTCATTGGGGATATGGATCCATAGTTTTGTTTTCTTGTAGTGACTTTGGTTTTGGCATCAGGGTAATGCTGGTCATATAGAATGAATTGAGGAGTGTTCCCTCTTCTATTTTCTGGAAGGGTTTATATAGAGTTGGTTTCCTTCCTCCCCTCCCCTCCCCTCCCCTCCCCTCCTCTCCTCTCCCCTCTCTTCCCCTCCCCCCCTTCCTTCCTTCAGATGTGTTTTTTTTTTTTGGCTGTGTTGGGTTTTTGTTGCTGCATGTGGGTTTTCTCTATTTGCAGCGAGTGGGGGCGACTCTTCGTTGCAGTGTGTGGGCTTCTCGTTGCGGTGGCTTCTCTTGTTGCGGAGCACGGGCTCTAGGCATGCGGGCTTCAGTAGTTGCAGCACACGGGCTCAGTAGTTGCAGCACACGGGCTCAGTAGTTGTGGCTCGCGGGCTCTAGAGCACAGGCTCAGTAGTTGTGGCGCACGTACTTAGTTGCTCTGTGGCATGTGGGATCTTCCTGGACCAGGGCTCGAACCTGTGTCCTCTGCATTGGCAGGTGGATTTTTAACCACTGTGCCACCAGGGAAGTCCCCCAGATGTTTTTACTTTTATTTTTTTCTTCCAGTTTTGGGATATAATTGACATGGAACACTGTATAAGTAAGTCTAAGGAGTACAGCATAATGATTTGACTTACATACATCATGAAATGATTACTACAGTAAGTTTAGTGAACATCCATCATCTCATACAGATACAAAATTTAAGAAATTGAAAACACTTGTTTCCTTGTGGTGAGAAGTCTTAGGATTTACTCTCTTACCAACTTTCATACATAACATACAGCAATGTGAATTATATTTATCATGTTGTACATTGCATCCCTAGTTCTTATTTATCTCACAACTGGACGTTTGTACCTTTTGGCTGCTTTCATCCAATTTCTCTACACACTGCCCCTTGCGCCCTCCCCCCAACACACACACAAGCTGCCTCTGGTAACCACAAATCTGATCTAGTTCTATGAGTTTGTTTGTTTATTTTTGAAGTATAATTTGCTACAACACTATGTTAGTTCCTGTTACACAACATAGTGACTTAATATTTCTATACATTTCAAAATGATCACCAGGGTAAGTCTCGTTACCATCTGTCACCATACAAAGATATTGTGTAATTATTGACTGTATTCCCAGACTGTACATTTCATACTTATGACTCATTTATTTTGCAATTGGAAGTTTGTATCCTTAAAAAATTTTTTTAAATTTATTTTATTGAATTATAGTTGATTTATGTGTTAATTTCTGCTGTACAGCAAAATGATTCTGCTGTACATTTACATATATATTCTTTTTCATATTTTCCATTATTGTTTATCACAGGATATTGAATATAGTTCCCTGTGCTATACAGTAGGACCTTGCTGTTTATCCATTCTCTATATAATAGTTTGCATCTTCTAATCCCAAACCCCCAATCCATCCCTCCCCCACACCCCTGACCCCTTGGCAACCACAAGTCTGTTCTCTGTGTCTGTGAGTCTGTTTCTGTTTTGTAGTTAAGTTCATTTGTGTCATATTTTAGATTCCACATATAGTGGATATGTGATAGCATTTTTTCTTTTTTTCTGGGTTTTTTCTTTCTCTTCCTAATTTAGGAAGTTTATATCTCTTATTCTCCCTCACCTATTTCTCTCCTACCCCCACTTCCTCTCCTCTGGCAACCACCTGTTTGTTCTCTGTATCTATGACCCTGTTTCTGTTTCGTTATGTTTGTTCACTTGTTTTGTTTTTTAAGTTTGACATGTAAGTGAAATCATACAGTATTTGTCTTTCTCTGTCTAACTTATTTCACTTAGCATAATACCCCCAGGTCCATTCATCTTGTTGCAAATGGCAAGATTTCATTCTTTTTTATGGCTGAGTAATGTTCCATTGTATGTATGTATGTATGTATATGTGTGTGTGTGTGTGTGTGTGTGTGTGTGTGTGTGTGTACACACCACATCTTCTTTATCCATTCTCCATTCTCCATTCTCCATTTATTTCCATTTCTCTCGGAGGTGTGTCAAAAACGATCTTGCTGTGATTTATGTCATAGAGTGTTCTGCCTATGTTCTTCTCTAAGAGTTTGATAGTGTCTGGCCTTACATTTAGGTCTTTAATCTATTTTGAGTTTATTTTTGTGTGTAGTGTTACGGAGTGTTCTAATTTCATACTTTTACATGTACCTGTCCAGTTTTCCCAGCACCACTTATTGAAGAGGCTGTCTTTTCTCCACTGTGTATTCTTGCCTCCTTTATCAAAGATAAGGTGACCGTATGTGCATGGGTTTATCTCTGGGCTTTCTGTCCTGTTCCATTGGTCTATATTTCTGTTTTTGTGCCAGTACCAGACTGTCTTGATTACTGTAGCTTTGTAGTATAGTCTGAAGTCAGGGAGCCTGATTCCTCCAGCTCCATTTTTCGTTCTCAAAATTGCTTTGACTATTCGGGGTCTATTGTGTTGCCATACAAACTGTGAAATTTCTGTTCTAGTTCTGTGAAAAATGCCAGTGGTAGTTTGATAGGGATTGCATTAAATCTGTAGATTGCTTTGGGTAGTAGAGTTGTTTTCACAATGTTGATTCTTCCAGTCCAAGAGCATGGTATATCTCTCCATCTATTTGTATCATCTTTAATTTCTTTCATCAGTGTCTTATAGTTTTCTGCATACAGGTCTTTTGTCTCCTTAGGCAGGCTAATTCCTAGATATTTTATTCTTTATGTTGCAATGGTAAATGGGAGTGTTTTCTTAATTTCACTTGCAGATTTTTCATCATTAGTATATAGGAATGCAAGAGATTTCTTTGCATTACTTTTGTATCCTGCTACTTTACCAAATTCATTGATTAGCTCTAGTAGTTTTCTGGTAGCATCTTTAGGATTCTCTATGTATAGTATCATGTCATCTGCAAACAGTGACGGCTTTACTTCTTTTCCAATTTGGATTCCTTTTATTTCTTTTTCTTCTCTGATTGCTGTGACTGAAACTTCCAAAACTATGTTGAATAATAGTGGTGAGAGTGGACAACCTTGTCTTGTTCCTGATCTTAGTGGAAATGGTTTCAGTTTTTCACCATTGAGGACGATGTTGGCTGTGGGTTTGTCATATATTGCCTTTATTATGTTGAGGAAAGTTCCCTCTATGCCTGCTTTCTGCAGGTTTTTTATCATAAATTGGTGTTGAATTTTGTCAAAAGCTTTCTCTGCATCGATTGAGATGATCATATGGTTTTTCTCCTTCCATTTCTTAATATGGTGTATCACACTGATTGATTTGCATATATTGAAGAATCCTTGCATTCCTGGAATAAATCCCACTTGTCCTTTTAATGTGCTGTTGGATTCTGGTTGCTAGTATTTTGTTGAGGATTTTTGCATCTATGTTCATCAGTGATATTGGCCTGTAGTTTTCTTTCTTTGTGACATCTTTGTCTGGTTTTGGTATAAGGGTGATGGTGGCCTTGTAGAATGAGTTTGGGAGTGTTCCTTCCTCTGCTATATTTTGGAAGAGTTTGAGAAGAATAGGTGTTAGCGCTTCTCTAAATGTTTGATAGAATTCGCCTGTGAAGCCATCTGGTCCTAGGCTTTTGTTTGTTGGAAGATTTTTAATCACAGTTTCAATTTCAGTGATTGTGATTGGTCTGTTCATATTTTCTATTTCTTCCTGATTCAGTCTTGGCTGGTTGTGCATTTCTAAGAATTTGTCCATTTCTTCCAGGTTGTCCATTTTATTGGCATAGAGTTGCTTGTAGTAATCTCTTGTGATCCTTTGTATTTCTGCCATGTCAGTTGTTACTTCTCCTTTTTCATTTCTAATTCTGTTGATTTGAGTCTTCTCCCTTCTTTTCTTGATGAGTCTGGCTAATGGTTTATCAATTTTGTTTATCTTCTCAAAGAACCAGCTTTTAGTTTTATTGATCTTTGCTATTGTTTCCTTCATTTATTTCTGATCTTTATGATTTCTTTCCTTCTGCTAACTTTGGGGTTTTTGGTTCTTCTTTCTCTAATTGCTTTAGGTGCAAGGTTAGGTTGTTTATTTGAGATGTTGCCTGTTTCTTAAGGTAGTGTTGTATTGCTATAAACTTCCCTCTTAGAGTTGCTTTTGCTGCATCCCATAGGTTTTGGGTCTTCATGTCTCCATTGTCATTTGTTTCTAGGTGTTTTTTTATTTCCTCTGTGATTTCTTCAGTGATCATTTGGTTATTAAGTAGTGTATTGTTCAGCCTCCATGTGCTTATATTTTTTACAGATCTTTTCCTGTAATTGATACCTAGTGTCATAGCATTGTGCTCAGAAAAGATACTTGATACGATTTCAATTTTCTTAAATTTACCAAGGCTTGATTTGTAACCCAAGATATGATCTATCCTGGAGAATGTTCCATGAGCACTTGAGAAGATGTGTGTTTTGTTGTTTTTGGATTGAATGTCCCATAAATATCAGTTAAGTCCATCTTGTTTAATGGATTATTTAAAGCTTGTGTTTCCTTATTTATTTTCATTTTGGATGATCTGTCCATTGGTGAAAGTGGGGTGTTAAAGTCTTTTACTATGATTGTGTTACTGTCGATTTCCTCCTTTATGGCTGTTAGTATTTGCCTTATGTATTGAGGTGCTCCTATGTTGGGTGCATAAATATGTACAATTGTTATATCTCCTTCTTGGATCGATCCCTTGATCATTATGGAGTGTCCTTCTTTGTCTCTTGTAATAGTCTTTATTTTAAAGTCTATTTTGTCTGATATGAGATGCTACTCCAGCTTTCTTTGATTTCCATTTGCATGGAATATCTTTTTCCATCCCCTCACTTTCAGTCTGTATGTGTCCCTAGGTCTAAACTGCGTCTCCTGTATACAGCATATATACAGGTGTTGTTTTTGTATCCATTCAGCGAGTCTGTGTCTTTTGGTTGGAGCATTTAATCCATTTACATTTTAGGTAATTATCGATACATATGTTCCTATTCCCATATTCTTTTTTTTTTTTTTGCGGTACGCGGGCCTGTCCCGTTGCGGAGCACAGGCTCCGGACCTGCAGGCACTCAGCGGCCATGGCTCACGGGCCTAGCCGCTCTGCGGCATGTGGGATCTTCCCGGACTGGGGCACTGGCCCATGTCCCCTGCATCGGCAGGCGGACTCTCAACCACTGCGCCACCAGGGAAGCCCCTAATCCCATATTCTTAATTGTTTTGGGTTTGTTATTGTAGGTGTTTTCCTTCTCTTGTGTTTCCTGCCTAGAGAAGTTCCTGTAGCATTGTTGTAAATCCAGTTTGGTGGTGCTGAACTCTCTCAGCTTTTGCTTGTCTGTAAAGGTTTTAATTTCTCCATCAAATCTGAATGAGATCCTTGCTGTGTAGAGTAATCTTGGTTGTAGGTTTTTCTCCTTCATCACTTTAAATATGTCCTGCCACTCCCTTCTGGGTTGCAGAGTTTCTGCTGAAAGATCAGCTGTTAACCTATGGGGATTCCCTTGTGTGTTATTTGTTGGTTTTCCCTTGCTGCTTTTAATATGTTTTCTTTGTATTTAATTTTTGATAGTTTGATTAATATGTGTTTTGGCGTGTTTCTCCTTGGATTATCCTGTATGGGACTCTCTGTGCTTCCTGGACTTGATTAACTATTTCCTTTCCCATATTAGGGAAGTTTTCAACGATAATCTCTTCAAACATTTTCTCAGTCTCTTTCTTTTTCTCTTCTTCTTCTGGGACCCCTATAATTTGAATGTTGGTGCATTTAATGTTGTCCCAGAGGTCTCTGAGACTGTCCTCAGTTCTTTTCATTCTTTTTTCTTTATTCTACTCTGCAGTAGTTATTTCCACTATTTTATCTTCCAGGTCACTTATCCGTTCTTCTGCCTCAGTTATTCTGCTATTGTTCCCTTCTAGAGAATTTTTAATTTCATTTATTATGTTGTTCATCATTGTGTTTGCTCTTTAGTTTTTCTTGGTCCTTGTTAAATGTTTCTTGTATTTTGTCTATTCTATTTCCAAGATTTTGGATCATCTTTACTATCATTTTTCTGAATTCTTTTTCAGGTAGACTGCCTATTTCCTATTCGTTTATTAGGTGTGGTGGGTGTTTACCTTGCTCCTTCATCTGCTGTGTGTTGTTCTGTCTTCTCATTTTGCTTTACTTACTGTGTTTGGGGTCTCATTTTCGCAGGCTACAGGTTTGTAGTTCCTGTTGTTTTTGGTGTCTGTCCCCAGTGGCTAAGGTTGGTTCAGTGGGTTGTGTAGGCTTCCTGGTGGAGGGGAGTAGTGCCTGTGTTCTGGTGGATGAGGCTGGATCTTGTCTTTCTGGTGGGCAGGTCCATGTCTGGTGGTGTGTTTTGCGGTGTCCGTGGACTTATTATGGTTTTAGGCAGCCTCTCTACTAATGGATGGGGCTGTGTTCCTGGTTGCTAGTTGTTTGGCATAGGGTGTCCAGCACTGTAGCTTGCTGGTTCGTGATTGAAGCTGGGTATTGGCGTTGAGATGGAGATCTCTGGGAGATTTTCACCATTTGATATTACGTGGAGCTGGGAGGTCTCTCGTGGACCAGTGTCCTGAAGTTGGCTCTGCCACCTCAGAGGCACAGCCCTGACGCCTGGCTGGAGCACGAAGAGCCTTTCATCCACATGGCTCAGAATAAAAGGGAGAAAAAATAGAAAGAAAGAAAGAGTATAAAATAAAATAAAGTTATTAAAATAAAAAATATTTATTAAGAAAAAAAATTTTTTAAGTAAAAAAAAAATGGATGGTCAGAACCGTAGGACAAATGGTGAAAGCAAAGCTATACAGACAAAATAACACACAGAAGCTTACACATACACACTCAGAAAAAGAGAAAAAGGGGAAAAAATAATATATCTTTGCTCCCAAAGTCCACCTCCTCAATTTGGCGTGATTCCTTGACTATTCAGGGATTCCACAGATGCAGGGTACATCAAGTTGACTGTGGAGATTTCATCCACTGCTCCTGAGGCTGCTGGGAGAGATTTCCCTTTGTTCGCACAGGTCCTGGGGTTCAGCTTTGGATTTGGCCCTGCCTCTGCGTGTAGGTCTCCTGAGAGCATCTGTTCCCAGCCCCGACAGGACGGGCTGATTCGGGGGCTCTGGCTCACTCAGGCCGGGGGGAGGGATGGGTACGGTTGCGGGGCAAGCCTGTGGAGGCAGAGGCCAGCTGGACTTCGCAACAGCCTCAGGCACGCCGTGCATTCTCCCGGGGAAGTTGTCCCTGGATCACGGGACTCTGGCAGTGGCGGGCTGCACAGGCTCCCGGGAGGGGAGGTGGGGATAGTGACCTGTGCTTGCACACAGGCTTCTTGGTGGCCGCAGCAGCACCCTTAGTGTCCCATGCCCGTCTCTGGGGTCTGCGCCGATAGCCACGGCTCGCGTCCGTCTGTGAAGCTCCTTTAAGCGGCGCTCTTAAACCCCTCTCCTAGTGCACCAGGAAACAAATAGGGAAGAAAAAGTCTTTTGCCTCTTTGGCAGCTCCAGACCTTTTCCCGGACTCCCTTCCGGCTAGCTGTGGCGCACTAGCCCCTGTCAGGCTGTGTTCACGACCCCAACCCCAGTCCTCTCTGTGGTATCCTACCTCCGAAGCCCGAGCCTCAACTCCCAGCCCCCGCCCGCCCCGATCCTCTGTGCGGGAATCTCCGCGCTTTGGGCTCTGCACCCCTGTTGCTGTACTCTCCTCCACGGCTCTGAAGCTTTCCCCCTCCGCCACCCGCAGTCTCCGCCCACGAAGGAGCTTCCTAGCGTGTGAAAAGCTTTCCTCCTTCACAGCTCCCTCCCACTGGTGCAGGTTCCGTCCCTATCCTTTTGTCTCTGTTTATTCTTTTTTCTTTTGCCCTACCCAGGTACGTGGGGGAGTTTCTTGCCTTTGGGAGGTCTTAGGTCTTCTGCCAGCGTTCAGTAAGGTGTTCTGTAGGAGTTGTTCCACGTGTAGATGTATTGCTTTTGTATCTGTGGAGAGGAAGGTGATCTCCGCGTCTTACTCTTCTGCCATCTTGAAGCTGCCTCCTTTTCCTATTTTTGATCAGATTAATTTTTGGTTTCCATTTTTCTCCATTATTATATTTTCATTATAAAAAATGTCTTAGCGATTGCTTGAGAGTTAGTAATATACATCTTTAATGTAGCAAAGTCTCTATTCAAATAATATTTTACCATTTCAAATATAGTATAAACTGTATACTTTCATTCCTCCCTCCCAACCTTTGTGCTATTTCTGTCACACCTTTTACTTGAACATATGTTACAAACCTCAGAATATGTTATTATTTTTTCTGTATAGCCATTTATCTTTTAAGGAGATTTAAACATTTAAAATGTTTTACATTTAATGTCTTTTACATTACCCTCATTTTTACCATATGAGGCACTCTTCATTTCTTAGTGTAGATTCATATTTCCATTTGTGTCATATTTGTTCTTTGTGAAGAATTTCTTTTAACATTTCTTGTAGTCCATATCTGATGGAAATGAATTATCTCAGCTTTTGTTTATCTGAAAAAGCCTCTATTTCACCTTCTTTTTAAATATGTTTTCTCTGGCTTTAGAATATTAGATTGACTTTTTTTTTCTTTCAGAACTTAAGAGATGTTGGTCTGTAGTGGTTTAGCCTGGATAGTTTCTGCAAAGAAGTTGCTAGTCTTTGGTTTTTCTGTATTGCTTTTTCTCATATAGATTTTATTCTAGCCTCCCTCAGTGGCAGTACTCCTTTGCCTGGGGCTGTGAGCCGGAAGGTGTTCGTTCTGTCTCTGCTCCAGCTCTAGACTGCTATTAGTGGTTACTTGGTGGAAACTTGAGGCAGTCAGCCTCCCCCAGAGACATGAGATATTTGCCTGGGCCCTAGAGCAGGACATCATTCTTTCTTAGTGACCAGTTTTTTTCAGTTTGTTTTCTGGTGTGTGTTATATAGCAGTACATTAACACATGTAATTTAGAAATTAATGTGTGTATGTAGGGGGTGTATTATGTTCAGCAGTTTTACTGATCAGAGTGTATAGTCAGAATTGTTTGGAAGCTGCTGCTTTAGAGGGTCAGAACTAAGAGCTCTGACAGATTTAAAGTGGAATTTGCCACTTGCTATTTGATTTCATGACAACACAATTTGGATGGTTCACTTTATTTTAGTGGGTAATCTCATTTATAAGCGTAGAATGTTTTACAATGCACATTTTATTTAAATATTTATTTAAATATTAAATAAAAATTTAAAAACATTAATTAGATTTATATGCTTAAAAGGTGAAGCAGTCTTTGTGAACTCTTTTGTATTTTAAAATCCTTTCTTTTTTATAAATGAAGATCTCCGTGTTCTTTTTTAGGACTGTGAGGACATGGGAAGTTGAAAATCCAAAGAAGCAAAAAAGTGTGTTTAAACCACGGACAATGCAGGGTAAAAAAGTAATTCCCACCACTTGTACATATAGTAGAGATGGAAACCTCATAGCAGCTGCCTGCCAGAATGGAAGCATACAGATCTGGGACCGAAATTTGACTGTAAGTTAAGGACATTTAAGTCCTCTTTTCTTAGAAGAAAACCACCTTACAAAGCCAAACATCATGTTAAAATATTATGAAGGTCAATTTCCTGAGTTTAGCTCTAATTTAAACTTCAGTGTTAGTTGATAAAACATTGGGACTGTTGCAGTAAACAGCATTTTAGCAAACATTCCAGCTCAGTATTTTCCAGTGTGTATTAGATTTTGTTTTTAAAATAAGCTAAATCTTTTGGTATAAAATTTAAAAAGCATAATGCAGTTTATTATATGACATCTCAGTATACTTGATTTTGAAAGCGAAGGATTTGACAGTAATATAAAACAAGACTAGGCAGAGCACTAGAAAATACCCTTTAAAAGATTTGAGAAAACCATGAAATAGCAAGGACAATCCATCAGTTGTTATGCAATTATTTCTTTAGTAATTTAAATAATATTTTGTTTTGACATTCTGTGACATTCCATTTGAATAGGTTTCAGATTTTTTTTCTTTTCAGTTTTTGGTCATTATTAGAATAAATAAACTTTGGAATTGGAAGGGATCATAGAATTCTTTAACCACAGAAATAATGAATAAGATAATGAATAGCCTTTGGCTCATTTTGTGAATTACCATAAGCTTTGAAAAGGGTTTTGTTGTATGCATAGATGGTAAAACAAGAATTTTTAAGTGGAATGATTCTAGATTACCAAAGTTAAAATGAAAATCTACACTAATGTTATAATACAAATTGATTATCTTATTTTTTTTATAATTTAAAAAAAATTATTTTATTTACTTATTTTTGACTGCATTGGGTCTTTGTTGCTGCTCACAGGCTTTCTCTAGTTGCGGCGAGCGGGGGCTACTCTTCATTGTGGTGCGTGGGCTTCTTATTGCAGTGGCTTCTCATGTTGTGGAGCACGGGCTCTAGGTGCGCAGGCTTCAGTAGTTGTGGCGCACGGGCTGAGCAGTTGTGGCTCACAGGCTCTAGAGCACAGGCTCAGTAGTTGTGGTGCACGGGCTTAGTTGCTCCACAGCATGTGGGATCTTCCTGGACCAGGGCTCAAACCTGTGTCCCCTGCATTGGCAGGCAGATTCTTAACCACTGAGCCACCAGGGAAGCCCCAGTTATTTTAATAAAAGGTGATGGTCAAATTTTTAATTTAATAAATATTAAGTACATACTACATACAGGCACTATTCTGGGCACTGCAAATACTGTAGATTATCCAAAATTTCTGCCTTCATAGAGTTTACATTCTTGTTCTTTTTAACAAATATAAAAATAATTTTCTTTCAAATAAAATTGCCTATCAAACACTTACATTTTGAAAGGGGCCCCAGGAAACCTAGTTGTCTTTTCAGGCAGATGAGTTAAAGTCAGTTTTCTTGGAATAAGGTAAAAAATAGTGATAGGAAAAAGGAGTCCATGTTGAGATTGCTGGAAATATCTTTGGCATTTTCTGTTTGTCAGATCTTTTTATTTCTGTTTTCATCTCCACTATAAACCCCATAATGCTTCATAACAGCTCAGAGATTTAAAAAATCCTTTGAATTGTAAACTGAGTTTTAACAAAGCAATAAATTTTTTAGTTCCTAGCTTTCATCGTCTCTGGGTGCTGTTGATTTAAACATAGAAATTCTAAAACATGAAGTTTTCTTATCTAGCTTTAATAGTGATGTGTTTGGTATATATATATATGCCTTTTCTTAGAAACCATATATTTTCATAAAGTTCAGTATAGTTTCTAGAGATGGGTCTTGCACATCTCTTGAAATAATTAGTATATCTCCTATTTCCCATTTTGTAGAAACCAAAGCTGTTTGAATGCCAGTTCCCCACCCCCGGCAAAATCTTTTAAGCCATTCTTCTAATCACAGACTTTGATTCTGTTTATTTAATAATACATGAAGGTAAATCTAATTATACCACATCCTATTCATCATATTTCATTCATAGTTTTAAACCTGCATGTGTATGTGTGTCACCTGAAGACAAATCAAATTGAGAGGAAAAAACTTGCTAGCAGGAAACGCAGTTTGATTAAAAAAACAGCTTAAAAAATGTTCTTAACTATTACTTTAGCAATAGTAAGTCATCTACAGGGAAACACTAAAGCTGAGATAAGAAACCCTAATAATGTTTTTTTTCCACACAGTAGCCAAAGAATTACATGGCGGATAATGGTTAATACATGTTTTGTGACAATTAAGTAAAGCTATCACAATTGCCATGTTTAATCATAGAATTTTCATTAGACCAATTGAACTTCAGCAAATTAAATGAAATGTATTTCTTTTCTTAGAAGTAAAGTGTCTATCAGTGATAAATTCCTGTGTTCTCAAGACCTACCTTTATTCTAGAATTATGCTGGCTAGTATAGTAGCCACTAGCCACATCTATTTCAATTTAAAATAATTAAAATAAAATATAAAAAGAAACGAAATTGAGTTATTTGTAGTGAGGTGGGTGGACCTAGAGTCTGTCATACAGAGTGAAGTAAGTCAGAAAGAGAAAAACAAATACCGTATGCTAACACATATATATGGACTCTAAGAAAAAAAAAAAAAGGAAGGTCATGGAGAATCTAGGGGCAAGATGGGAATAAAGACACAGACCTACTAGAGTATGGACTTGAGGATATGGGGAGGGGGAAGGGTAAGCTGTGACAAAGTGAGAGAGTGGCATGGACATATATACACTACCAAACATAAAATAGCTAGCTAGTGGGAAGTAGCCGTATAGCACAGGGAGATCAGCTAGGTGGTTTGTGACCACCTAGAGGGGTGGGATAGGAAGGGTGGGAGGGAGGGAGACGCAAGAGGGAAGATATATGGGAACATATGTATATGTATAACTGATTCACTTTGTTATAAAGCAGAAACTAATACACCACTGTAAAGCAATTATACTCCAATAAGGTGTTAAAAAAATAAAATAAAATATAATTAAAATTTCAGTTCCTCGGTCATACTAGCTACTTATTGGACAGCACAGATAGAGAACATTCTCATCATTGGAGAAAGTTCTGTTGGACATTGCTGCTCAAGAGGAGTGTTTGTTTGCCCAGCATCCCTCTCAGTCATATGATGCTGGGCTGTCTTTAAATTTGAGAGGAAGCCCAGTTCAGAGGAGCTTCTACAGGTCTGCGCTGCCTTCCTGCTCCCTCATTCCCCATTCAGCAGCACTTATGTGAGCAACAGCGAGGAGGCCACTGCTTGGTTGGAGTAAAGTGAGGGACGTGCAGAATATGGGGAGATGACGTTGGAGAGGTAACAGCATGCCCCCTGACTCAGGGCCTTTGCATATGCAGAACCCTTCAGCCTCCAACATTCTCTCTTAGGTGTTCACATGGCTTTTCCCCCTCACCTCTTTCAGTACTTTGCTCAGATTTTCGCTTCTCAGCAAGGCCTTCCCTGACTCCACACTATGTACAGTTGCAACCTTCACCCCACCAGTGGTACTCTCTATCCCTCTTATTTTCTTCCATAGGGCTGATCATCTTCTGACATACTATACTATATATTTTACTTGTTTATTGAATTGTCAGTTTATTTCTAAGAAGTCATTAAAAAATAGTAGCATAAAGTACTGTCCTTGTTATATGAAAGCATAATGAGATAGAGATATGAGAGACAGAGAGGGAGAGAGGGAGATACTGATGTTATTTTTCATGTATCCTTAATGATGTAGAAACACATAATCTGTGTTAACATAGATAGATTTTTTTTTTTTTTTGCGGTATGCGGGCCTCTCACTGTGCTCTGGACGCGCAGTCTCAGCGGCCATGGCTCACGGACCCAGCCGCTCCACGGCATGTGGGATCTTCCCGGACCGGGGCATGAACCCATGTCTCCTGCATCGGCAGGCAGACTCTCAACCACTGCGCCACCAGGGAAGCCCTAACATAGATAGATTTTTAAAAATTGTTTTCATGTCTCTCTCACGTATAATTTCTGGCTTTTAAAATATTCCAGCTTGTATAGTCTTATGAATACCCAATGACTTCTTCTGTTCAAATAAAAACACCTACCGAATTCTTTGGGCATATTTTGCTCAAAGCAGCATTAGTGCTCTTTAATATCTATCAGGAGTCTACAATATGCTAGACTCTTTACTAAAAGAACATGCTGTACTTCCTTGTACTGCAGTCACTCTTTGTCTACTAAGATTTTGGCAGGAAAATGAGGACCCATCGTCTTCATGGAGTTTTGCTTTCCCTAGATCCAGGTGATGGGAGGGAATAATATTTGAAGTTTGACTTGGCAATAGGGTACCACCAGCAACTTGACCCGCTCTCCACCTGACTGCCTCCTGCTGCTCCTTTGGCCTGCAACCCCAGCCCAGATTAGGAACATGAGCACACGCTACAACCCCTTACCAGGAAAGCCTCAAGCCTGTGAGACACTGCAGAGACATTTCTCTAGCTCAGAGGTTGATCAGTGCCCACATTCTCTCAGCCATACTAGAGAATGGTTGGTATGGTTCAGAGAAAGCTGAGGCAAGAACTAGTAATCACACCAGAAGATAAGCTTCTGGGCAGATAAGCCCCTGGTGAATAAGAGAACAGGTATGAAGGAGAAAGAATACAGAAAATAAAATCACCAGTAGTAGCTTGCATCCAGTGTTCCACAAATCTTTAAATGTCTCCAGTCACCTTCAGATAACCCAAGTTAAGATTAGGTTGATTTATGGCCTTCTACATCTTTCCCTTTATTTGTGTGTGTGTGTATACACACACACGCACACACACACACACACACACACACACACACACACATATATATGTTCACAGACACAGAGTAAAATGTTTTGTTTTTATAATGGAGAATTTACAAGTTGCTTTTTTTATTTGAGACTGTAACATGGACAGCCTTGTAATAATAGATATAGTTCTAATTGGCTTTTTCAAAATTTCTTTATTTAAATGGAATCATAATTTTACAAACATGAAATATACACTTCAAAAAATTATTATTACTATTACTGTTTTATTAATTGCCTCTACTCTTATTATCCTATCTCTAACTCATGATGCTTGTAAATTACCTGGTATGTATCTTTCTGTACTTTTCTCCATAGCTCTATGTCTGTCCATATATCTAGCTATCTTCCTAGATCAGGAACACTTTACCTGGTGGTAGTTTTGAGAACCTACCGTCTCACTGAGAATGAGACAAATGACAAAAAGGTGTCTTTTCCCTTCTTTTTGCAAAGACCGATCACACTTAACAATAATTCTCAGCTTTCACCCAGTATTAGTTATTTAAGTTAAAGCAGTGAAATATTGACTATTGGGGGGAGAGAAGTACATTATAGAGGAAAAAATGATATTTTTAAACAATTTTTAAAAATCAAGTGATTTATAAAATGGTTCTAATACCTTCCTTTGAGGAAAAAAATGGTGTGTCTCTGTAAAAAATATAAAGAGTCATGTTAAAAATTCGAATATAGATTTCTGTCTTTTCATTAGGCCTAGTACTTGGAGTTTAGAAAATATATCTGGAGAGCTGAAAGTCTACTACATAGTTCTATAGCACAGTTTTTGTAAATGACACCTGAGACGTACAATTACACTGTACATTACTTGGGGCTTTCATTCCATCAGTCCTGAGTTTCCTAAGCTCTCTACACACTCGTTTTCCTTATTCATGAAATGAGGGCATGATCCCCACCTTGTCTGGTTATTTTGAGGAATATATTTGGTAATATATTTAAAGCACCCAGAACAGGACTGGCACATAGCAGGTTTTTTTTTTTTTTTTTTTTTTTTGCGGTACACGGGCCTCTCACTGTTGTGGCCTCTCCCGTTGCGGAGCACAGGCTCCGGACGCGCAGGCTCAGTGGCCATGGCTCACAGGCCTAGCCGCTCTGCGACATGTGGGATCTTCCCGGACGAAGGCACGAACCCGTGTCCCCCGCATCGGCAGGCGGACTCTCAACCACTGCGCCATCAGGGAAGCCCACATAGCAGGTTTTAATAACTGTTGGTCTTCTTCCTCTTTTCTTTTTAGCTCCTAGGCGATATACAGTTTTTATAGAATGTTGAAGTTAGATCTCAGGATGCTATTTAATTATGGCTGTGAAAGTGTCATGAATTTGAGTGTGACAGATGCTTTGGAGACTAAAAGTATGACTTAGGAAGATAAGAATGTAGATCCCTGCTAGAGCCAGTCATTCAACGTATGGAAATACAACCATCGTCAATAAAGAAGATCTTTATATATCCATTGGTTAGTGTGCCTCAGTAGATATGAATTATAATTATTTTTTAAATAAACATTCAAGAGAAAACATATGCATACAACTTTTATTCTATAGAGTTTTTAACGTGTATTTTTCAAAGCTCATTTTTCAAAAAAATATGTCATCGATTCAAAATACAAATAAACCATCAAAACTGTGTGAAATTACTTGCAGGCCCTGAAGTTAAGTTCTAATTTGTCAATTATTTTAATGAAAGCTTTAAAGTTTTACTTATAATGCTCTTGTAAAATGTCACATATTTTTGGTAGCAACATTTGTAAAAATGGGAATATACTGGTTTCGAAAAAATCAGGTTAAAACTTTTTCTTTTAAATGTAGATGATTGTTATCCTTGTATTTTCTTGTTTGTTTTGGCCGCACACATGTGGGATCTTAGTTCCCTGACCAGGGATTAAACCCATGTCCCCTGCATTGGAAGCGTGGAGTCTTAACCCCTGGACTGCCAGGGAAGTCCCTGTTATCCTTGTTTTTTGAGGGCAGGAAAAATAATTGAATTTAAGACTTCCATAACTAATATGGTATGTTAAACACATTCATTCAGTTCTGTTCCCTCCTGAAACACCACTAAAATGACAGAAAAGGCATTTTTAAAGCATAAATCCATACAAAGAGAATTAGAGAGGAGATGACAGCAGAATAGAGAAGTCAATACACTTTTGGAAGCTAGAAACCAGGTAATTGACTTAAAGTATTTTAAGTACCTTACATGTAATATTTTATTTAATCCTTACAACAATCCTATGATAGAAGTAGTTACTATCATTATTTTACAGGTGAGGAAACCAAGACAAAAAGAAGTTGTGTTGCCTACCCAAAATTACAGTTAGTAAGTGGCAGAACTGGGATCCAGTCCTAGGCAGTCTGGTGCAAGCGCTTACACAAGGCGTCAGCAAACTACGGCCCATGTGCCAAATCTAGCCCACCACCTGTTTTTGTATGACCTGCAAGCTAAGAATGTTTTTTACATTTTTAAATGATTCTATTGTTTTCTGTGGTTGCTGTAACAAATTTGCCAAAAACTTAGTGGCTAAAACAACACAGGCTTCTTATACTTACGTAGCTTAAAAGTCTCATTGAACTAAATATCAAGGTGTTGGCAGGACTGTTTTCTCCTTTGGAGGCTTCAGGGGAGAATCCATTTCCTTGCCCTTTCCAGTTTCTAGAAGCTGCCCACGTTCCTTGGCTCATAGCCCCCTTCCTCCAACTTCAAGGCCAGCAACAGTGAGTTGAGTCCTTTTCACTTTGCAAAACCATGACCTTCTCTTCCGCTTCCGCCTTCCACTTTGAAAGACCCTTGTGCTTACATTGTGTCTACTTGAATAATTGCCCTATTTTGAGATCAGTTGATTATCAATGTTAATTCAGTTTGAAATCTTAATTCCCCTTTGCCAGGTAAGGTAACATATTCATAGGTTCCAGGGATTAGGAGGTTAGAAATCTTTGGGAGGCATTACTCTGCCTACCACAATGGTTTATAAAAAAGTCAAAATAAGAAAAAATATTTCATGACACATGAAAATGATGTGAAATTCAAATTTCAGTGTCCATGATGAAATTTAATGAGAACACCCTTGCTCATTCATTTTTGTATTATCTATGGCTGCTTTTGCACTACAGTAGCAGAGTTGAGTAGTTACAACAGACTATATGGCCCTCAAAGCCTAAAATATTTTACTGTCTGGCCCTTTACAGAAGAAGATTTTGACCCCTGACATAGTGTTTCTAATCAGCTTTTAGTACCTTACTCTTATATATTAATGAACAGACAAGGATCACCAGATATTTGAAGAAATCCTCTAACAAGAAATACAGAGACTAAAGCAATCTCAGAGGGGAGAGAGAGAGACAATGTAGGAAACAGAAGAATATTTCAAGACAAAATTCTATATTTAATATTCTCAGAGAGGGAAGAGAATATTGCAGACATGAAACTAAAGCAGAATACTACAAAAATTTTTTGAACACTTAGAGTTCAAGAAAGAGCTCTTGGAAAATAAATAGGTGATACTTGGGGGAAAATCCATGGGAGTATTGAAAGAAATAGTCAAGGAAATCTCCTGGCACAGTGAGAAAGAAAAGATGGACTTAAGGGTCAATTCAGGGCCCAATATTTGACCTGAAAGTTTTAGAAAGAGAAAATGTAGAGGAGAGAGGATACAATTAGGTAAGAAATAATTACTACTGCCCTTCTCCCACTGCCCCCCCCCCACATTACCCCCAGAAGTCTCAGAACTGAAAAGATTTTTTTTCCAGGTAGGAATTGCTCATCAAGTGCTCAGCACAGTGAATGAAAAAGACATCAAACCATACGTCATGAAATGTCAGGACACAGGGGTTATAGAGAAGATCCTAAAACTCGCAGAGAGAGAGAAAAATAGGAAACATGTAATAGAAGGATGTTGGGGCCATCTAATTTAGGATGTTGATAAGACGGTTGGTCAAGATGTGTGGGATCATGGACTGCTAGCCCAATAGGGAAGGAAATGAAGAACAGGAGGGGCTGATACGTGGAGGGAAAGTAGAGAGGTCACATCATTCACTCCACAAAAGTGACTGAGCACCTTTTCTCGTCCAAGTACTATTCTAGCTCCTGGGGATACCACAGTGAACAAAACAGAGACCCCATCCAGTTTGCTTTCAAAGGCCCTGAAGGAGCTGGAAAATTGGTATTTTGAGGATTTATCAGGAAACATGGTACAATCTCTTTTAGTGTTTTTAAGGATTTTTTTAAAAAGACTTTCTAAGCACCAAATTCAGCTGTCTTTTTACAGTCTCTTTTCTCCTTATTGACAGTATCACTCTTTGAAACTCTTTGAAACTCTTGCCCTCTGAACTCCAGGTAACGAGGCAATCTTGACATGTGTGACAATCACTACCCTCTTGTCCTTATTATTCTCAGCCTCCTTCACTGGCTGTGTTTCCCACCGTCTCCATACTAGAGTAAAAGGACATCATCTTTCCTAGTCTCCTGTCAAGCGGATGAACTATTTTAAGCTCAGTTATCATTACTTGCGGTGACTGCTGACTGAATCTGTGGCTCTTAATTCCATCCTACACGTTCCTCTACACTCCGGAGGCGCATTCACTTGCCTGTGAAAGAACCCCGCCAGGATGTTAAGCTCAAAATACCAGGACAGAACTCCTCATCTCCTTTAGAACTCACTCTTCCTTTTGACTTTGCTAGTTTTCTTAATTTATATTTCCATTTAGAACTTCAGAATATTTTCTATCTTCTATAAATTCTATGTTTTAGTGTCCCTCACATCTGCCCCCTCAGTTTCATCTCTTTTGCCTTCACTCTACTTCCAGCTTTCATCACCTCTCACCTCTGTTGTTGGTTATCCTTTCTCTTCTCTGTCCATCCTCTCTGTTTTACTCAGCCCCAGTTTAAATCATGTTCAATACAATAATCACTGCTTCGGTGCTTATGACATATTGAGGATAGTTCACATTTCTGCAGACTGACACCTACAGCCTTTCAGTTTGTGTTTAACCTGTCTTTGAGTATCTCCCGCAACTTTCTCCATAAATAGAAAAACTTCTTTCTAAAGTCAGATTAGGTTATACTCTGTTCTCTCCTCATCATCCTCTACTTTACTACTTTACATGCCTGTCTCTATACTGACCGCTCTGCCCTGTCTGTCTCTCCTGCAAGCCCCCCACTACTGGAGGAGATCTCACCCAGTGAAGAAGGCAAATCAGATACCATTCTCTCCATGATGCTGTTGCACAGTCGTGATGGTGTATCTATGGACTAGAAGATTATGTATCTAGGAATGTAAATCCTGAAGACATTCAAATAACAGAATTAGGTCAAATGTTTAAAAAAATTAATCTTCCACTTAAAAATCTCATCTTTTTAATAACATAGTTGCCATAGTTTAACCCATGGTGATGGTGAATTTCCCCAGGCTGCAGAAATGTCCAGTTATTGACCTAACATTGCCTCACGCTATTGAATAGGGAATGGGTAATTCAAATAGTGAAATAAAGCAAGATTCTGGTGTCTACCTATCTCTTCAACCTCATCTTCTACCATTCTCCTTCATGCTCAGGAAACTCCAAGCTAGCTGGCCTCTTTCTGTTCTCAAGTATTGTTAGGCCTTGTCCACCTTGTTGCCTTTGTACTTGTCATCCTTGCTGCCTATAGGCCTTTGCCATGGTTATTGGCCTGAGTGTGGCTGCTAACCTCTCATTCTGGCCTCTGGTGAAATGTCATCTCAAAGAGCCATCAAGCAATGTAGTAGCTGAGAATATAGATTTAGAAGACTGGTTCTAGAGCCAGACTAGACTACTGACTAGAGTAGTACTACTCTACTGGCTTTTTCCTGCTCCTGTTTCTCTGTCCCATTACTTTGTTTCATTGTCATTATAGCACTTAACACTGTGTAATTACTTTGTTTCGTTTTTCATTTGCCTTCTCATTCATTTTGTCTCCCCCTAAGCTTCATAAGGTCAGGGACTTTTCGTCTTATTTGCTATTTGCCTGTGCCTAAGAACATGGTATAGAGTATGTGCTCCCAGTTAATGTTTGTTGAATAAATGGGTGAATGGATGCTATCAGGGCAACATAGGTTTTATCTTGGATTAATTTCGTTTTCGGTTGCTGTTACTCTTGTTTTCAAATTTTAAATTACTGTTAATCGAGCTTCATTGTTATCAAATGAATGTTTTTTATAGGTTATTTGATTTAGCCTTCAATATGGAACAATGCTTATTTGCATCAATAGTATTTTTAGCCTATTGTTTTCTAATAAATAGATTTTAAAGTGTATGATACTAATAATAGCTAATATTTATTGAACACTTACTTTGTGCCAGCTGCTGTTTTAAGTGCTTTATATATATGTTAATTCATTTGACCCTGAGGACAATACTGTGAGGTAAGTACTACCATTAACCAAATATTTTAGATGAGAAAACTAAAGCACCACAGAGAAAGGTTTAAACAACTTGTCAAGGTCATGCAGCTAGTAAATTGTGGAGCCAGGCAGTCTGCACTAGAACCTTTACTCCTAATTGCTGTGTTGCACTGCTTTATGGTTCAAAAATGAATGATCCTGATGGAGATATTCTAAAACTAGATTGTGTTGATGGTTGCACAACTCTGTAAATTTACTAAAAATTATTGAATTGCACACTTAAAATGGGTGAATTTTATGGTATTAAGTTATGCTTTGATAAAGCTGTTTAAAAAGTAAATGATCCTTACTCTTATTGTTAAAATGGATTATAATCTTTTCAAAACTGTATCTACAGTAGATCTTTAAACCCCGTGTTCTCTTGCCACTGGAAATGGGAGTAGATGAAGTAGATAAACTTTCATCCTGCCGAAGTTGACTAAGGACAAAAAAGTTTGTGTGTCACTGTCATGTGCTCTTTGCAGGAAAGGAATTTTTTCTTCCTTACCTGTGGATTCACTGGGATGCAAAGCATGTATAGGTATTTGTTGAATTAACTTTCAACGGTTTAATTTCTCTGTACCCTAGGTATTTAAATTGTATCCAAAAGATTCTTGCTTTCATACTCTAATTTTGAAATATAGACCTTGTGCAGTATCCTGAAAAAGGCAAAACTTATGCACTATCTCAATGCATAGACATTAACATATAGAAGGAAAAAATGTAACTGATGAAAATAATGTGCGAAAAAATTCTTAGGTTTAGTTACTGATCAAAGTTGCTCAGGGAAGCCTGAAGGAAAATTAAAATTGAGTTAACATAGAATTTACTTACAAAGATTTGCAAGTATTTTTAAAACATTTTAACTTGTGAGTAAAAACAGAAGAATCTTCCCCTGAATGTGATAGAAGAAAACTTACATGAATATTTATGGGTGTGTGTTGACATTTAGAAAAAAAAAAGGAAATCAGTCATGAACCAAAACCTTCCAGTTTAAAATATAAGACTGCTGTTACTGAGTCAAATGTATACACATCATAACTAAGCAGTTAGTATAATCTTATATTTTCATTATATTGAATAAATAGACCAGAGGGGCTATGTAGATTCGAGAGTGATGTAATTTTTGTCACTACTTGGTAACTTGTAGGTAGCCAAAATAGTAAAGTGAAAGTAATTATGAAAATGTCTGTAAAAAAGGTAAGACAATTTTATCTGCATTTTTGTAATCATGATTGGAGACAGTCATTTTGTAACTCTGTTTTTAATTTTGTTAGACATGTATCTAAAACATAGCTCATAATTTCCTCTGAAAACTTGGTCCCAGGAACCTCTTTAATTGCCCCCAAGGAAAGTTTATTTTGGTTAGTTTTTTTCTGATTTAAAAAAGTAATCCATATTTATTTATAAAAATATTCATCTGAAGTAGAAAAGCATAAGAAGAAAATAAGTCACCTGTAACTATACTAGTCAGAGATGAACATTTCTAGATTCTTTTCTCTACTCACGTATAAGGTGTGTGTGCCTTGCATATGTGTTTGTTTCAGTATGTAGGGGTTTTTGGTAGCCCTAATAATTAATATTCCCTTCTCCCAAATGGGTTCTAAACAAATTAGTAAATAAGACTAATCACTACAGCATGACAGGTGAAGGCCAGAATCCACCTTTGTTACAGATGGTAGAGGAGGATGAAAGCCAAAAGTCCCTGCTGACTAACTCCTGAATTGGATAGATTTGCCCAGCCAGGCTGGCCCCAGGAAGACTGAGGGCATAGAGATGCAGAGGATAATTACCCACCAAGGGCAGCTTGCACCCAGGAAGGAAAAGGAGAGAGCTGAGCCAAGCACTCTATACTGAGGGCATAGAGATGCAGAGGATAATTACCCACCAAGGGCAGCTTGCACCCAGGAAGGAAAAGGAGAGAGCTGAGCCAAGCACTCTCAGTGAATCCTTCCCACATTCGAGTCAGATTAATAAACTGCCTTCCTTTCTAGGGAATGAGAAGTGGGGAAGGGTTGGGCTGAGAGGTTATCAGATCAAGTAGGGCCTTGGAGGCTGTGTTCAGGAGTTTGAACACTCTTCTGAGGGTAATGAGAAGCCATTAGACAGATTTTAGGAGAAGAATGACATCATCTAAATTATATTTTTTAAGGAATCACTCTGCATGTAGTTATTCTCTGCACAGAGAATAACTACAGGGGGAGAAAGATGGAGGCAAGGAGACTGGTTGGGGGCTGGCTGGTGCAGACATCCAGGTCATTTCTTGGATGAGGGTGGTAGTAGTGGAGGTGATGTTCGGTTTCTGAAGATTTTTTGAAACTAGAATTGACAAATGGGTAAAATTTAATATAAAGGTAATTTTTTCACAGTATTTTACATGATGCCTTTTTAAATAGCTGTACACTGGTGTAATATAGATGATTTGGAAAATGATTCCAGAAAACACATTTGATCATTTCCTTTCATGGTGCCTGATTTTCTAATAAGTAGGCTATTTGAGGTTGAGAATTTGGATTTCATGAAAACCTGCCTTGATTCTGTGTTATTTTAGTTACTTTTTAACAGCTAATTTTATTATTAATTATTTTATATATTTTTTATGTTTTTTATTATTTTATATTTTTTCTTTTATTATTATTTTATATCAATTGGCAATATAGAGTAAATGCTCCCTAATTTTTAAAAGAAAAAAACAGAAGATTTTTAGTGTTTTCTATAGCACAAGCAGAGCCCTTTGCAGTTGTCTAGATAGGGCTGTTATGTCGTCTAAAATGGTCAGACTCTCTGTAGGGTGACTATACTCTCTAGAAAGCCTATATAAGGGATGCCTCTCTCTAGGAGAGAGATTTCCTGAGCCATGTTTCTCAGCTACAGGACAGCTCTGATTTATTTTGTGAGCTGACGAGGCCAAACATTACTGTTTTATCCATTATAAACAAGATAGTAAATGTTAAATGTTCACTCAATAGAACCACTAGTAGTGCTTTTATATACAGAAAATAGTGTCTGAGCCAAAAATGCAAAACAGTTCTCTGGTCTACATGCATTCTCTTTTAACTTACTCTTTGATTCATTGCAACTGGAGAAGTGATGTAACCAGTGATGATTTGAGCTCCAAAACTCTTGGTGCTACAGTGATTCTTCCTGTTTTGTTTTATTTTGTTTTTTCTGTCTTCTTTCTTCTATTAATTACCCAAGCCGTACCACATTTCTTAAAACTTCTCAGAAACTTTAATTTTTATAATGTGAGACCCAAATTAAAGAGCATTGCAAGATTCTGTTAAACCTCAGCAATTCAGAATATTTTAAATATTTACCAGTTTTGTTCCATATCAGAGTTTTTGTGGCTTTCAGCTCTATCTTACAAAGTAATGCAAGGATCAAATCTTAATTCAGAAGTATTTTTAAAGTTATTGCTCAAATTTATTTACAGTTCGTTTATAAAGAATTATTCTCACTCCAAACTGTCTGATAAAGAATTTGGCTTTTTGCTGTAAACATTTTACCCTGGGTAGAAAACACAGATGCTCATGGGACAGGTGGTCAGGAAGCCAGTTGCTGTGTACATCATGTGGTAACCCTGTTTTATTCTGAAAAATAGTTTTTATACTCTATCAATCAGAAAATATAATAGAGAAAGGACTTACTTGTCTTGTAAAGCTGTGTACTTTTTATCCACAGTAAATTACATTTTACATTGTGACCCACTACATACATATCTTTGCATAGACTGACATACACACACACACACAACTGAAATAGTTTACCATAACAGTTCCTAATCTTGCAATGTACGGTGCACTCTAATGTTTTTTCATTCCATTTGATTTCATTTTTAAAAAGTACTGATCATAATCTATTAAATTGATTTTATGACCCACTAATGAGTTAGAATCCAGAGTTTGCAAAACACTTCTAAATCATGTCCCCAGTATAATTTGATCTTCACAGGTGAGGTAGGCAAGGCTAATATCCTTTAGAAACATAATTAAAGCCTGCACTTAAAAAACAGAAGCTTTGGGCTTCCCTGGTGGCTCAGTGGTTGAGAATCTGCCTGCCAATGCAGGGGACATGGGTTCGTGCCCTGGTCTAGGAAGATCCCACATGCCACGGAGCGGCTGGGCCCGTGTGCCATGGCTGCTGAGCCTGCACGTCCGGAGCCTGTGCTCCGCAACGGGAGAGGCCACAACAGTGAGAGGCCTGCATACCGCAAAAACAAACAAACAAACAAACAAAAAAACCTGAAGCTTTGACTGAAGAAGAAATGGTTTGGGGCATTGAGTGACCAGAGGTCATAATAAACACAGTAGGCACTTGAATGGTGAGGGAGAGGAAGGGGAGCTGTAGAGATCTAGATCAGGAGGCACATGGATGCAAAAGATGCTTTCCCTGCCTTGGCATTTTTGTCTAAGCCCCTGAAGACATCTGGCATGCCACCAGAAATCACCTGTGGTTGGAACGTACTCAGTTGCTGGTGTCTCGAAAGGCTGCCAAAATTAGTTTGCAAGGCTCTACCTCTCAGATTCCTGTAGTTCACCCCCAGAAATCCCATCCATACTAATCCAGTCTAGTTTCTCTAGTTAAGTCTGTTTCCCTAACTTCATCTGTTTGCATGCTACTCTCATAATTCTTTCCTTGTCTGTACAGCACCTTATTGTTTACTTAGTTAAAAATGGATTTATTTTAAAATTATACTTTTTAAATTGAGGTAAAATTCACATAACATACAATTAACTATTTTAAAGTGTACAGTTCAGTGGTATTTAGTGGTTTCACAGTGTTGTGCAATCACCAGCTCTCTCTAGTTTCAAAACTTTTTCATCACCCTGTAAAAACACTCTGTGCCCATTAAGTGATCGCTCATCATTCATTGAAGGAAATAATTCATTCTGTGCTATATTTATGCTTTAATTACTGAGATAGTGAATCAAGATTATAGACATGGTATAAAATTAAAACATTTTGCTAAGTTTAAATGGCCATAGCTAAAATGGAATTCTTTGTCATTGACTAGATCTAGTAGCCAGATGACATTTTGCTGTTTTATTTTTAAACCGAGGAAGATTTGCCTATAAACCATTTAGTAGCAGAGCAAACTTTCCAAGTACTCTGAGTTAAAACATATGGAGGTACTAAAGATACTTGCACGAGGCTTGAATGTTTTCCCACACATAAAATGTGTATCTCAAAGAGGAAAAGATATTTTAGACATTTCACTAAAATACTAGTTTAAAATTATAGCAAAATACTTGGTAGTTATTTTTATATTGATAAATTAAGCATGCTTTTGTTTAATAAGATATAAGCCAAAAAATAAAAAATTCTCTTCTGTATTCCTAAATCCACATTCTTAGAGAAGGTGACCCTCCTGTATAAATCTGAAACTGATACAGGTGTGTGTGTGTGTGTGTGTGTGTGTGAGAGAGAGAGAGAGAGAGAGATTTTTATAGCAATTGTGTGTTTGTATGGGGTTTCCCCATTTACAAAGATACACTTGGACCAAATACTTCTGTTTTATCTTATAGGAGAGTATTTTTTTAATATTTTGAAAACCAATACATATTCTGTGTTTTTCAGTTAGCTAAGAATATTTGCTAAACTTTACTTTCTGTACTCTCTGTTACAGAAACAGTGGATAGATTGAATATGCTGTTTAAAGAGAATCTCTAGCCTTACCCCACACAGTAGCTTGCCATGCCCCTCTTGGTGGCATTGGAGTGGGGTGATCTTGAGAGGGAGGCCTATTTTTTCTCTTTCAGTAAATGGCTGTAAGCAAGAGAAACGTACGATCAGACTTAAGTTTTTGAAGAATCTCTTTATTGTCTCTATGGAAGATAAATCGGAGGAAATTAAGGCAAGAGACAGTTAAGGCAAGGGGGTCAGTTAAGAGGTCTCAGGTGAGTCCAGTCCCGAATGAGCGATAATGAGGAACTCAGCCAAGTTTGTGGAGTGAGAATGGAGACCAATCGAGAGAAGTGAATCAGAAAGGTATTTAGGATGTGTAGGACAGATATGACTTTAAATGTTTGTGGATGAGGAGTGAAGGCTGAGTGACTGACTAGAGTGACTGAAGACCCATGCCACCCATCAGGGCAGGGAGGTTTGCCTGAGGAAATGGAGAGAAAGAGAAGGCTATAAGGGGTTTGGTTTGGGATGTGTCAAGTTACAAAATCCTGAAGTCCTATCCAACTCAGTTGAATAAATGAATGAATTTGCTAATTCTTAGGGGTAATTTACTAATATCCACGTCCATTACTCTCTTTTCCTATATTTTGAAAAATGCCCTAACTTTTGGCCTGGGGCTGGATTTCTGTTTCCAAAACCTGACTGAGATCTGATTCTTTCCTCCATGATCTAGCCTGATTTCTTTGTTTCTGCTGATTGAATTACTGTGCCTTGACCTATGCCTCTGTACCTGTATTACCACTTTGTTTAGCACCTCTGGCCCAAGTTGAATTATGATCCTTACTAACTCCCTTCCTGCCTTACTCACCTTTGGCTCAGAATCCCTTCTGGATGCATATCCTTGAGAGAGATGGTGCAGTAAACTTTATTGGAGGTGTATTTTCTCAGTGTCCCTGTGCACTGATTTTGATAGGGCATAGGAGAGAACACAAGACTGTAGCGCGGAGGAAGAGTACTGTGTTAGGTCTTATGCCACTGCTGCTTCAGAATTAGCTGTTTAAAGTAAATCACTCAACCCCTCCATGCCTCAGCCTCTTTTTCTGTAAAATGAGTAGGTTGGGCTAAAGGACCTTTGAAACTCTACCTTCAGTTGTAAAAATTTGTCACAAAATTTACATCTGTAATATTTGACTCCATAGAATTGGATTTGATAGAACTGTGTATCAAATACAGTATATTTTAAAGAATAGATAAATGAAATCTTCTCTTTATAGAAATTGAATGGAAAAATAAATCTCAGTGAAAATTATTTCAGTAAAATTAAATTGAAAAGGGGAAAAAAACACCCTGAAAAAGGAAAATGGTTTATTTGTGCTGCTAAGATAATTGATAAAGGAATTAAATTAGCCTAATGGAGTGCATTCTGAAATATATTTTCTCCATGAAATTAATTGAAGTTGAGATAATTTGATTAAGATATATTTGAAAAAATATATTTCAAATATATTTGAAACGACGGGGCCATTTCAAAAGGACACAGGAGCCAAATTGAAGGAGCTCCTAATGTTCAAATCTGAGAGAAGTCTATGAACTGTAATCCATAGAATAAAGTAAACACCCAGGAATATATATATACACACACGTACAAACACATGCATACATAATTTCTTACAATAGAATTCCAGTTAATAAATGGAGAAGGAAAGACAGAAATAGGAAATTACCATGGGGCAAATACTGCAGTAATAATTATTGCAAGCAAGAATCACAGTGGATGCTAAAATTAGTATACTGACAACAGTACCATGAGAAACAGGATATTTACAAAATCTCAAGGTATTTCCTCACAAGGTACTAACTACACAGGGAACAATAATGACTTTACATTGGAGGAACATGGTAGACACCACCTTAACCAAGTGATTAAAGATCACATCACCTGTAACAAGACATTGACACTGTATAACTCCTGATATGGTGCATGAGAAGGTATAGTGTCACTGCTGTTGTACTCTTGGTAAAAATATATAACTTCTGTCTAATAATGAGGAAACATCAGATAAATCCAAATGGAGGGATAGTCTGTAAAATAACTGACCAGTACTCTTCCCAACTATCAAAGTAAACTATCCCAGATTGGAGGAGACTAAGAAGACACGACAACTAAATGCAATGTGGGAGCCTTGTTTCAGTCTGGACCAGAAAAAAAGATAGTAGTGGGAAAATTGGTGGAATTCGAATAAGGTCTATAGATTAGTTAATAGTATTCTGCACTGTTAATTTCCTGCTTTTTAAATAATTTTACCATGGTTATGGTAGATGATAACATTACGAGAAGCTGGGTAAAGGGTATATAGGTATAGGTGATATTTTTGTAATTTTTCTATAAGTTTAGGACTATTTTGAAATAAAGAGCCTAAAACACGCATTTTAACCTTAAAAATGATTTTGAAACAGCCTTGGTGTCAACATGGCAAGGTTAAGTCAACTCATACACCCTTTCCCCTGCCTATACACTAAGCCTGAAAGTGCTAAAGTTAATAGATTTTGAAAAATTTGAAAGAGATAATTTTAGGGCAGCAGGAAGACCTTTTTAATAAATGGAGAGGTAAATTTTTGGTCTTCAGCATCCCTGAGGATTAGTTAAAGCCTAAAAAAGAATGTGTTCAAGAACTTCCCTGGTGGCGCAGTGGTTAAGAATCCTCCTGCTAATGAAGGGGACACGGGTTCGAGCCCTGTGCGGGGAGGATCCCGCATGCTGCGGAGCAACTAAGCCTGTGCACCACAACTACTGAGCCCGTGCTCTAGATCCCGTGAGCCACAGCTACTGAAGCCCACACGCCTAGAGCTTGTGCTCTGCAACAAGAGAAGCCACTGCAATGAGAAGCCCACGCACCGCAAGGAAAAGTAGCCCCCGCTTGCCGCAACTGGAGAAAGCCCACGTGCAACAACGAAGACCCAACACAGCAAAAATAAATTAATTAATTAAAAAGAGAAAAAGAATGTGTTCAAGAAGCATATGTGCATGCTGCAGAGCAGCTAAGCCCGTGCACCACAACTACTGAGCCTGCGCTCTAGGGCCCGTGAGCCACAACTACTGAAGCCCCTGCACCTAGAGCCTGTGCTCTGCAACAAGAAAAGCCACCGCGATAAGAAGCCCGCGCACCACAACGAAGAGTAGCCCTCGCTCGTGGCAACTAGAGAAAGCCCACATGCAGCAACAAAGACCCAACGCAGCCATAAATAGATAGATAGATAGATAGATAGCGCTAGCATATGTGCATATAAATGACTTATCTTTAGAGGGTGACCATCTGGAGGATGGATAATCATGTCTCCTGATGCCATTAAATGAATTGTGGGAAGTCCCACTAAGACATGAGTCTTAGTGGGAAGTAGAGCACAGCCTCCACTCCAAAACCCCAGAATGCCAAATGCTCACTTTCCCAGCCTTCTTTGTGTTAATAGAATGCAGGTATTCAAAGTAGGCTTGGCCAATCAAATTCTCCCACTATGGCCTTTGATTCAGGAGCTGATGAGAGGGAAGAATTCATTCTTGTGTGGGAGTGGAAGTAGTGGCAACCATTTTAGGGGTAGCAGTGACCCTGATGGTGTCACATGCAACATTCTGAAGTGGTAATGGTGTCCTCTAGGCTTGTTCTGGGTCCTGAACCTGGTTGGGACCCTGGCTGTGCAATGCCTGCTAGTTCCCACACATTTTCTGAGCCTGGTTCTGTAGCCTCCCCAGCAATTTTAGGATGCACTTTGTATTCTTTCAGTAAATTCATCTTCTGCTACAATTGAGAACTCTAACTGATAATGTACAGATCTGTTCATCAAAATATCAGGAGCAAGATAGAGCCCTTTAGCGTATGATTTTAATGGATTTAATAACTTTCTCCTGTGATTTAGAGAGCTATCTGGAACTTTAAACTGTCTCCATCTTTCTTATTCTTTTAGGACACTAAAATGAGTTTATGTTGCAAGAGTTGTTTTAAGGCATGTATATTGTTCAGCTCTTCAAGGTTTAATATGCTTTTATATGTATTATATTGAGCTAGTAAGTTGAGTTTGAGAGTCATTATTATGTAATGGTTAACAGAGTAGGCTTTGGAGGTATGCCTGGATTCAAATCCAGGCTCTGTCACTTACCTGAGTAACAGTTTCTCCAGTTATGAGACAATAACAGCACCTACTTCTGGGCTTGTTAGGGGGACTGCATGACTGTGTGTGTGTGTGTGTGTGTAAATATATGTGTATGTGTGTGTAATGCGTATATGTGTGTATGCTTAGAGTAGTGCCTGGCAGGTAGTAAGCTCTCTATTTAGCTATTGTTGTTATTTTGATTCTCAGATCAGCTCAGAATTTATTTATATTTGCTTTTCTGAATGATTTTAACGTGTCAAGTTCTTAAACCCATTTGTGTTTGTAGTACCTCTTCCTCTTGGTGAGCCTCTCTAGTGTGTGTCTTAACAGAAGGAAGTTCACACTGTTGATGAGAACTGAGAACAGATTTTGTACATCGGTATGTTACAGAAGCAACTTGGTTCTTGACAGTTATTGGAACCTATTTAGCTGATTTGCTTCCAAGGGAAAGTGATAACTGACATCCCAACTTTAGAAGGAAATGAATGGTTGTTTCAAGAGCAAGACTAAAATATTAGCTTCAATTAATTATCTTTAAATATTTCTAGGATAATTTAATATACATAGCACTTACAAGAAAAAAATGTATCCAATTTAAATTAATGGAATTTTATAAGCCAGATGAACAAAATTAAGCTATTCACTGGCTGCCCAAGGGAGGGGTGAGTTAGAACATTCGGAAGAAATGGAGAACATACAAACAACCCCAGAGAGAGTATTCATTTGAATAATGAACAACAGCATCATTGTGTCAAGCCTTTGAAATTCTTTCCCCCATTGCCTATTGGAGTTAAGTTTTCCTTAAACAGTTATCATACCAAGATGATGGAAAAAAACCTGAAAAACTTCCCTACAACTTCACACTTTCTGATCATGGTTAAGACTTAGCAGTGCAATTTTAATCCTTAAAATATGACCATGATTCTTTTCCAGAGGATATGGACATCATTACCCACCTCTGAGGACTTGTCAAAACTTTCCTCAGAGTTTTATTGTGGTCAGTTAGCAGTATATTAAAGGAAAGCCAGGGTGCTCACTGGGGCTGCTAGTGAGACAGGAGGAAGTTAAAAAACTACTCTCTAAATACTTTTCCTGCCTCATTTGCAGATCTAGGAACTCTGATCTATGAACCTTCTTTCTGCATGAATGTTGTTGTAAGTCTTAAATCCTTCACTTTCTTGGCTTTTAATCTCTTTCTGGTCTGAGTTTGTTGTGCTTTTTGTTCTGTCAGTGGCTCTGGCCTTTTACATGTTAGTTGGCACCAGTGTCATCTGTTTTGGGTTATAAGCTCCTTGAGGGCAGTTACTGTCTTTGGGCTTGGGTTCTACGTCACGCTTTGATGGTGATCATGATGATGAAGTGGTTTTCTCCTTTGACTTGAAATACACTCGACCTCTGGTTAGTATACTCTGAGAATTAATAATATTGCAACTATCTCTCAGTATTTATCTACTTTCCAATTGCCTGTGTCATATCAAAACAAAAATAATAGCTATTTTTTGTTGATCATTTTCTGGGTACCAGAAGTGTGTTTGAGCCCTTTACATTTATTATTTCATCTAATTCTCACCACAACTTACTGAGATTGCTATTATTTTCCCATTTTACACATGAGAAAACTACGACTTAAAAAGTTTAATAGTTTGCCCGTTGTATATCTAACTAGAAATGTTAAAGCCTAGAAACTCAGGTCTGTCTGGTTCCAAAGGCACTGCTTTCAACCACTGTATCACAGTTTTCTTTGATACAGTGGTCTCTATGGACATTTGTATGCGATATTGATTCTGTTATGTCTCTGAAAGCTATATTTGAATGTTTTTCTTTTAGAATACTTATAGAGAGTTACGATTATAATGGCATACCCTTGAAAAACAAGGATTTTTTTTTACTGATTTGTCTTCATTTATTAGGGGAAAATATCCTAAAAACGTCTTAAATATCTATTCCATTTATCTAACACTGAAAAACCTGCATTAATAGCAGGTTAAATGCTTTAATGCTATTTAGAATATGCGAGCGAACATTCCTCATAGTAGCTGTCAGTGTGGATACATTTTGTTTTTCCGTGATAATTCTTCTATGGCTATGTCTTAGCCTTTCTGATGTGGTGTTCACTAGTCTTTGATAAATAGACTGTATTGTGTGGTTTTTTCATTGAGAGAATGATGGAGTTAAAAATAATCACAATAATAATTTTTTTTTTTTTTTTTTTGCGGTACTGGGGCCTCTCACTGTTGCGGCCTCTCCCGTTGTGGAGCACAGGCTCCGGACGCGCAGGCTCAGCGGTCATGGCTCACGGGCCCAGCCGCTCCGCGGCATGTGGGATCTTCCCAGACCGGGGCACGAACCCGTGTCCCCTGCATCGGCAGGCGGACTCTCAACCGCTGCGCCACCAGGGAAGCCCCACAATAATAATTTTAAAAGAACATGCTGACATTTAGATCTAAAGACTTTCTCCTCTAGGCTATAAAGTCTTAAAAGTTGGTCACACTTTGGGTTTAAACTCTGAACAGATACTTGCTCTCTGTATTAGCTTACCTTTTGATCTTAAAGCAGCACTTATTCTTGACTTCAGTAAATTTTAAATTGTCCTTCCAAATTTGGAAATACTGTATGAAATGAAAAATCACCAGTCGTTTAAAGGAGACAATTAAAGAAACAAGTTTGTACTTTTCCGGTCTGTCCCCTTGAAGAATTAGAACTTTTCTTCAATCAGTGATTTAAGCTAGAAATATGAGGCATTTTAAAAGTCTGGAAGTTCATGCTCCCATGAATAAATGAGGTATAGGGTAGTAGCCTTAAAATTCTCTGTAATGTTACCTTTCATTAACCAGAGGACAGTAGAGTAAGAGTGTTTGTAGGCTATACGCTAAACATAGCCTGTTTCACTGAGTCAGCATGATTGTTAATTCACTTGTTTCCCAATAAGCTATTCATTACAGCAGAATTGCTGTGGGCCTTTTGAACTATTTTTCTTCAGTTCCACCACCACCACAAACCACTGAAGACATGACCTTCAGCCTTTCCTCTTTTATTTCTCTTATTCACAGCATACTTTCTTGTACTTAGAATTTCTCTTCTAGATTCTCCTGCCCAATACTACCTAGTCCAGGAAGTATAAACCTCAGTCTCACTTCTCTCCTATAGTACTGATCATTGAAACACTTATTTTTGAAAACAGACTTCTGTTGTTCTATAGTAGCATTTAGACGTCAGCTATTTGAGAAAGGCCTGTTCTATGGTCAGAGCAGGTCGGTAGGGATGGAGGTGTAATCAAAGTTTACGTTAAATGTTCTAGATCTGGTAACTCAATATAATACTTGATTTAAATATATTTACAGGAGTTTTGAAAGCATGATTGCTAAAAGTGTGGTACCTGTTTACTTGAAGTAGGTATCCCTTATTGTAAACTGCCTATAGTTACATCAAGGTAACAAGATGGTACAGAAAAGCCCGAACGAACATTTTGGCCAACCCAATATTTATTTCAAGTTCACCTAACTGGGGATGATTTATTTCATAGTTCAGTTCTCTTAGCCCACTGTTTCTACCTCCTCACAGTATCTACTCTTCTGTTCCTCCTTATATTAACGCTAGTTTCCCTCCCCAATGTGTTCTTTCTTTCTCCATCTCTTCATCTGAAAATAATAAACTAAATGAGGTTTAGATAATAATAAATAATAATAAACTAAATGAGGTTTAGAAAATCAGAATTATATTCTTCATCTTATTATTATTTATACTTGACATTATAATCATGATGTCTCTTGCCAAGATTTATAATAGGAGCACTGAGAGAGTTGTAAATGAGCATGTAGGTTACAGTCCTATATCCAGATATTTAAGGGGTTACATTTAAGATGGCCTAAAAGAGAATATTTCCAGCATGAAACTGTCCAGAGAAGACACATACCCGGTGCTTATGACAACCAGGAAATGGGGGAAGTATAAGTAGAAAAGAGAACCCTGTTGGAGGCACAGTGCCTATGAGTACACAGTGAGCATGTGGGGGGTTTTCTTTCAATTTTTTTTTTTTTTTTGGCTACGTTGGGTCTTTGTTGCTGTGCGCAGGCTTTCTTTAGTTGCGGCGAGCGGGGGCTGCTGTTCGTTGCGGTGCGCGGTCTTCTCTTGTTGCGGAGCACTGGCTCTAGGCGCGTGGGCTTCAGTATTTGTGGCTCACGGGTTGTAGAGTGCAGGCTCAGTAGTTGTGGCGCATGGGCTTAGTTGCTTCATGGCATGTGGGAATCTTCCCCGACTAGAGCTCATACCCGTGTCCCCTGCATTGGCAGGCGGATTCATAACCACTGTGCCACCAAGTCCCAAGCATGCATTTTATACTGATTCACAAAGTACTGAAAGTGAAAAGCCTTTGTCCTGCTTATCTCAGGAATACAAAGCAAGTGAAAGGAAGAGTGGCATAGGAAAAAGAAGATCTTGCATAAGGAGAAAGAGCAATAAAAACTCAACCTATAGATGTTTTTATGTCTTCAGTTTTTTTACTGCCAGCTTCTAATTAATTTCATCAGATGTTCATAAATAGTGAAAATAACCCAGCATTCTCAATTCAGCTAATATGTATTGTGTAAATGCTATTGCTAGGTCCATTATTTCATAACATTGTGGTCCAGATCAAAGTATGAAAACAATTCAATCATAGAGAAAATAACCCAGCATCCTCAGTTCAGCTAATAATTATTGCGTAAATACTATTGCTAGGTCCATTATTTCATAAGATTATGATCCACATCAAAGTATGAAAATAATTCAAAACTGACCACTATTATGTATATGCATTTTTTGGTTTGTTGTTTGCTTTTTGGTAATCAATAAGTAAGTGATGTGTTTTCTTAAAGAGAATGAAATCTCATTTGCCAGTTAATTTGTAAACCCTGAAGTATTTTGAACTTCTAATGACAGTTCTTAACTTCTACTAAACATAGGATAAGTGGTAAAACATTATTGTTTTTCAGGAAATGAACATTATACTTTCAAAAAAATTGTCACCTTCAATTTTTCATGACTTCCTTGGGCATTTTGGGAAGTAATTTTTAGATTTTCTAAGGTATTTTAACCTTTACTCAAATGAAAAGACAAAATAAGAGATAATTCCCTTTCTCACTTTTTTAAATAGAAAAGCTAGAGCTTTGTTATTGTGATTGTTGCTACTAAACAGTTGCAGAAAATGTGGTGAAATAGGTGGGGTCCTTCCTAGTGGCGTTTTATATGATATGTGATTATCGTGATATTACACATACTGTAACCGGATACGTCCAGCAGAAGGCTGCATGAATCTTGTGAAATTTCTCTGAAACCTGAGTTGATCTTTGTTCTTCTAGGTAGCTCATAATTTGTAAGAGAAAAACAACAGCTCTGCCTTTCAATAATCTCTGATATTTCCAGCCTTACCAAACCATGCCCTAGGTTAACATGAATTTCAGCACAACTGAAATTTATTTTAAAAATCTTGCTGATCAATAGAATAAATTTATTGTCTTTTATTCTGTGTTGTGTTTGTGACACTTGAACTCATTTGGCCATTTTTCATAGTTCACACTTTCCTACAGCAGCTGTATCCAAATGTCTATATATTAACTGTGTGACATGATACGCTAAATGTCAATGCTTTTCTCATGAAAAGAGGTTATATTTTAGCTTTGAGTGCCTCAGACACAGGAGGCACTTAATAAATTTTATTGACAGACTGAAATGTGTGTAAAAGAGAGGAGGTTTCAAAAATATAAAATAGTTCTATCTTGGAAACAAATTAGTTTTCCAGTTTTCTCCCCTCAACCTCCCAACCCCCAATACTAAAAAAAGGCTCACCAGTAAATATATAGAAAGACCAAGTGAAAAATGTTTATTTTTCTAGTAATAATAAATACTAATAAACAGTAAATAGTATTTACCTAATAAATACTGTTCTTCAGAATCTTTACTTCTTTTACTTGTTTGACTAAGGTGGTGATAATATCTGCAGTGTATGAAGAGCCCTTGGGTTCTATTCCTGAAAGACCATGTCTTTCAGGCATGTTGGATTTCCTTCTGTTTTCATCTAAATTTATGAAGCCACTCCACTGTAAAGTGTGATGCCATAATTTAGAAACTCACTGTGATTAATCCCGATATTGACTTGAACTAGTTAATAACTCTTTTTTTAAAAGAATAATATTTTTCAGAAAGAGAGAGCTATTCTTTTCAAGGTAATCTGTTGGTAGCTAAATTGTCAGAAGTCACTGTAAAATAAAACATCAACAAACATGCTTAGTACTCCTTACCATTTTTTTTTTTTTTTTATTGTAGTATGGTTGATTTACAGTGTTGCCTTCACCAGTTTTTTGTCATTGGAGTTTATGGACAAAAATAGTGGTTTGAGATATTTCTTTGGCTTTGAACAAAGCAACACAGTGAAGTTGAGTACTTCCTTCTTCTTTGTAGTTTGTTACTTCTTTGTAATTTGTTATTCATGGGATTTTGAATTATAGCTAAAATAAGTGTGTCTTCTTTTTATGGAGAGAAAAGTAAATGAAATTTTCAAATATTAAGGTTTTATTTCATATATTTTATTCTTTTGATAAAGAAATTGTGGTGTATATATACAGTGGAATATTATTCATCCATAAATAAGAATGAAACCTTGCCATTTGCAACAGTTGGATGGAACTCAAGGGCATTATGCTAAGTGAAATAAGTCAGAAAAAGACAAATACTGTATGATCTCTCTTATTTGTAGAAAAGCTCATAGAGTACGGATTGGTGGTTGCCAGAGGTGGGGTAGGGGGCAAGGGGGTGGGAGAAATGGGTAAAATTGCTTTTGTTTTTGTTTTAGTTTAATAAATTGAATAAAAATAAATAAATGTTACAGGACATCTAAAAAAAAGAGGTCATTAGGAGCAAGAATTTTCTCTGTCATTTTAAATATTTATCTCTTACAGATTACATTCATTGTGTTGAATTTTGCTTTTCACTATCCTAATGAATTTTACTTTTAAGACATTAATTTGATTTTCATTATTAACATTGTCAGTGGATGAGAAATGATTTTTGAAATGACCTTTAGAAATAATTTAGATATGCATAAAACTAAACAGTGTGAGTTTTCAGTGATAAACTCCCTAAAATCATATTCCTGTATCCAGCTTTATAAAAATCAAATCAAATCAAAATTTTAAAAAGGTATTTTAAGAAGAGTGCTGTGTGTACACTAGAAAAGCTTCATGAAGCAAAAGGTGCCTGGAATAAGATATACAGGATCACTACAGGGCAGGCAGAGAGGGGAGGCAGGCTTTCTAAGTAAAGCGCAACGTAGGCAGAGGTGTAAAGTGGAAAATGGAAGTCTTTCCAAGTGATAGTGACCGCTCGAGTTTATCTTGAGCAAAGGATTTTTTTTTTTAACATCTTTATTGGAGTGTAATTGCTTTACAATGGTGTGTTAGTTTCTGCTTTATAACAAAGTGAATCAGTTATACATATACCTATGTCCCCATATCTCTTCCCTCTTGCTGAGCAAAGGATTTTTATCGGGAGTTGTAGGGAGTAACTTCAGGAAGCTCGGGTTAGGGCCAGACCGTGTAGGAACATGAATATCTTAGCATCTTGTTTTAGACCTTCATTTGTTTGTTCGTTGGTTCACTTATTTATTTACTTACTTTCTTACTTATTTACCTACTTACTTATTTTGCAGTGCCAATTTCTAAAGTTTTATGCACATGGAAGTAATATAATCAATAAAAAGTTTTAGAAAGATTTTTGGTTGGGGTTGTACAAGATAGTTGGGATGAGAGAAAGGAAATCTCTCCTTACCATAGTTATTATAACAAATAGGATGAAGCAGGAAAGCATGATGGGAAGTCAGATTTGTGGTCTTGAGCAGGTTAGTTAGCCTTTCTGATCCTGTATGCTTTTTGCATCTGGACAATGGATGTAATCAAAATATCTTTCCTAATTGTCTCACTGGGTTGTTGTGAGCAGAAAATGTGATAGCTCACATAAAAATGCTTTTTATAAACTGTGAAGCTTGGATACATTTAGGCTGATATTACTTAGTAATATCATTATCAACATTTATTGGCAGTTCAAGGGATGTAGGCCATTGTACGAGTTACTAAAAGGAGGCATCATTGGATGTGAGAGATGGATTATATCAAGGGATACTCGGTAAGGGTCAGCGATGATGCTTAGTGACAGAAAAAAGTGTAGTAAGTAAAGTGAAATGAGGAAGTCAGGACTGGGAGCAGGTTTAGGGGTAAAAATGTGTGGGTTTAGTTCTAGAAATTTTTTTTTTTTCTTTTTTTGCGGTACGCGGGCCTCTCACTGTTGTGGCCTCTCCCGTTGCGGAGCACAGGCTCCGGACACGCAGGCTCAGCAGCCATGGCTCACGGGCCCAGCCGCTCCGCGGCATGTGGGATCTTCCCGGACCGGGGCACGAACCCGTGTCCCCTGCATCGTCAGGCAGACTCTCAACCACTGCACCACCAGGGAAGCCCAGTTCTAGAAATATTGATTGGAGATGATAATACATCTAAGTGGAAATGTCCGGTATCATTAGATATAAAAGGCTTTGCTTGAGAGAAAGTTATAGAATACAGTGAGATTAAAATGTGGGAATCATTTGCGTGGTAGATCATTGAAGCCCTGTGCATGCATGAGCTCTTGGGCACTAGGTGTGGACAGGAGAGCAGACATTTAAGGGAAAACCATACACATATTTGTTCCCTCCCGTTCTCTTATATTCTCTGCTCCCTATTTTGAGAAGGAAAAGAAATTGTCCTTTATAATTCCCCCCACTGCTCGTCAACCCGCTCTTTTTTAAATACTGTCTTGAAACACTTCCTTCAACAGAACTTCCTTGAGGGCTTTCAGAACATCAATCAACAGAGTGTGCTTTATTTTTATAGGGGCAAAGTGTTAAAGGAGTTAACTGGCTAGTGACCACCGGCTTTGAAAGGGGAAAGAGAGAGTCTTTTTATCTGTGGATAGATTTCTCTCCTGCTTCATTTCTTGTACTGCTTTGGAGATTCTGGTACTAAAGTTGGCGTAATAGTGAAAAAGGCTGAGAATGAATCAGCCGATGTGGCCCTGGGAATAAGATATTTATTGGAGTCCAAATCCCTTAATCTGGGCCATTGCAGCAGGGCCATCTGGTAGGATTGTTCAGGTTGTACCCTGCCTTTTAAGCCCTTGACAATCTGACCCCAGTAAGTTTGCTCTGCCTTGTGCATTTCTGTATTCTAACCAACCAAGTTTGTGTAATGTTTGCAAAACATGCCATGTACTTTCCCACCTGACTGGACAGTTTCCTCAGCCTCAATATCTCCTCCCCACCTCTGGCCATGGAAAGCCACTCTCTTTGAGGCCCAGCTCAAATGATGTCTCTCTGTGAAACCTTAACCAGTCTGCTGGGAGCAAAATAATTGCCCCTTTCTTTGCTTTCCCAGAACATTTTATATTAGGTATAGATAAGAGGGTAGGCTCCAGATTCAGACCTGGTAGATTTTTTTTTTTTTTTTAAATTTTTGGCTGCGTTGTGGGATTTCTCTAGTTGCTGTGTGTGGGCTTTCTCTAGTTGTGGCGAGCGGGGGCTACTCTTTGCTGTGGTGCGCGGGCTTCTCATTGCGGTGGCTTCTCTTGTGGCAGAGCATGGGCTCTAGGTTGCGCGAGCATCAGCAGCTGTGGCACACGGGCCCAGTTGCTCCGCGCCATGTGGGATCCTCCTGGACCAGGGATCGAACCTGTGTCCCCTGCATTGGCAGGTGGATTCTTAACCACTGCGCTACCAGGGAAGTCCCAGACTTGGTAGATTTAAATCCCAACTCTAGTTCAGAGTATAACCCATTTCCTCATTTGTAAAATGGGGAGTGTTATGAAGATAAAATAATGTAAATAAAGTGCTTACCCTGGGCATGGCACATAGTAAGTGCTTAATAAATGCTGTTTTATGGTGATTATTGTAACTTGTAACAGTAACAGTGATTTCATTCTTTGTTATTCATAGTTGTATACATTTTTATTTCCTTTGCAAGGTTGGGAGAATTTGGGGGTCAGGAACCCTGCAGTAGTTACCTTGCTCCCCAGGGGGGCTAGTGCAGTATCTCATTTACAGTGGAAACTCAGTAATTGAGGAGCCAGTTCAGTGTTGATATGGAGCAACAGCAACTGTCTGGTCTGTCTTACACTGAAAGCATAGCATCTTCAAATCCAAATTTAAAAGGATGACACTTGGTTTTATTTCCTTTATAAATTACTGCTTGTTTTCACTCTGACCCCTCTCTCTCACAAATACCATGGTATCTGCACCTTAATCATGTCACACACTGACTCCTCTGTGTCATTACATGATTAACGTGTTTACACCCAAGCGATAACTTTTCAGAAAGGAATTAGGACTAAAAATCATGTAGAGAAATGACAGGAAGTCTAAACGTGTTAACTTTTTGTTGTATAGGTGATTCATTGTTTTTAATTAAACTTAGATAATAGTCTCCAAAATTATGAAAATTGATTAATGCGGTTATAGATTAGTGCTCACACACTATTTATGTTTTACGATGAAAATGGAAAACATTTAGGTACATGTGTTCTTACTTTCCTTTAAAATATTTTAGATGCTTGTCAAATAACGATTTATGTATTCACAGAGGATACCTTTTAAGTGGAAATTCAAATGGAACCAACTCTCTAATCCCAAATAATAGTAAGAAGGGACAATATGAGTATTAGGCTACCATACCAAACATTTGTTTGTCATCTCTAAACATATGGTGCCCCTTCCCACACTTTGCCTTAGGAAATAGTGTTCCTTCTTCCTAGAATATGCTTCGCCCATCTCTGCCTGGTGATCTCCTAGTTATCCTTCAAAACCCTCTTTACGTGCCGTTACCTCTGCAAAACATTCCTGCCCCCTCGGCTGAATTAGTCACTTCCTGCTCTTCATCTGCCTGTGTGAAAACCCATAGAGCTCTCCTCCCACACTGCAGTGAGCTCCCCTAAACACGTGCCATCTCTCTATCCCTAGCTTCACAATTAGGTTCTCCATAAGTGTTTAGGGAATGGATGAATTAGTGAATGAGTTAATGAGTAATATAGAAATCCACAAGTAACCCAAAATCCAGGTTTTTGACAAGAGTGGTAGGCCAGCAACTGGTCCTCTCCCAGCCATTTGCTAGGCATGTTTTTTTTTTTTTTTTTTTTTTGCGGTACACGGGCCTCTCACTGTTGTGGCATCTCCCATTGCGGAGCACAGGCTCCGGACGTGCAGGCCCAGCAGCCATGGCCCACGGGCCCAGCCGCTCCGCGGCATGTGGGATCCTCCCAGACCAGGGCACGAACCCGCGTCCCCTGCATCGGCAGGCGGACTCTCAACCACTGTGCCACCAGGGAAGCCCTGCTAGGCATGTTTTTGTTTTAAGGTAAAAAGAAACATTTGAGGTTTTATTTCCAGTATTTTTCTTCCCACATTCCCCTGGAAGACCATTTGCTTAAAGGGAGAGACTGAAGAAGAGAACTAAACACTTTGCAATCAATTCTTTTTTTTAAAAACCTTTATTGGAGTATAATTGCTTTACAATGTTTTGTTGGTTGCTGCTGTATAACAAAGTGAATCAGCTATATGTATACATGTATCCCCATATCTCCTCCCTCTTGCGTCTCCCTCCCACCCTCCCTAACGCACCCCTTTAGGTGGACACAAAGCACTGAGCTGATGTCCCTGTGCTATTTCCCACTAAACAGCCACTAAACAGTTAGTGGCTGTTTCCCACTAACTATCTAATTTATATTTGGTAGTGTATATATGTCCATGCCACTCTCTCACTTCATCTCAGCTTACCCTTCCCCCTCCCCATGTCCTCAAGTCCATTTTCTATGTCTGCATCTTTACTCCTGTCCTGCCCCTAAGTCCTTCAGAACCTTTTTTTTAGATTCTATATATATGTGTTAGCATATGGTATTTGTTTTTCTCTTTGTGACTTACTTCACTCTGTATGACAGTCTCTAGGTCCATCTACCTCACTACAAATAACTCAATTTCGTTTCTTTTTATGGCTGAGTAATATTCCATTGTATGTATGTGCCACATCTTCTTTATCAATTCAGCTGTCAGTGGACACTTAAGTAATTTCCATGTCCTGGCTATTGTAGATAGAGCTGCAATGAACATTGTGGTACATGACTCTTTTTGATTGTTATTTTCTCAGGGTATATGCCCAGTGGTGGGATTGCTGGCTCGTATGGTAGTTCTATTTTTAGTTTTTTAAGGAACCTCCATACTGTTCTCGATAGTAGCTGTATCACTTTACATTCCCACCAACAGTGCAAGAGGGTTCCCTTTTCTACACACTCTCTCCAACATTTGTTGTTTGTAGATTTTCTGATGATGCCCATTCTGACTGGTGTGAGGTGTGATACCTCATTGTAGTTTTGATTTGCATTTCGCTAATAATTAGTGATGCTGAGCAGCTTTTCGTGTGCTTCTTGGCCATCTGTATGTCTTCTTTGGAGAAATGTCTATTTAGGTCTTCTACCCATTTTTGGATTGGGTTGTTTGTTTTTTTAATATTGAGCTGCATGAGCTGTTTATATATTTTGGAGATTAATCCTTTGTCCGTTGATTCATTTGCAAATATTTTCCCCCATTCTGAGGGTTGTCTTTTCATCTTGTTTATGGTTTCCTTTGCTGTTCAAAAGCTTTGAAGTTTCATTAGGTCCCATTTGTTTATTTTTGTTTTTATTTCCATTACTCTAGGAGGTGGACCAAAAAAGATCTTGCTGTGATTTATGTCAAAGGGTGTTCTTCCCTTGTTTTCCGCTAAGAGTTTTATAGTGTCTGGTCTTACATTTAGGTCTCTAATCCATTTTGAGTTTAATTTTGTGTATGGTGTTAGGGAGTGTTCTAATTTCATTCTTTTACATGTAGCTGTCCACTTTTCCCAGCACCACTCATTGAAGAGACTGTCTTTTTTCCATTGTCTATCCTTGCCTCCTTTGTCATAGATTAGTTGACCATACGTGTGTCGATTTATCTCTGGACTTTTATCTTGTTCCATTGTCTGGAGGGTTTTAATCATATATGGGTGTTGAATTTTGTTGAAAGCTTTTTCTGCATCTATTGAGATGATCATATGGTTTTTCTCCTTCAGTTTGTTAATATAGTGTATTACATTGATTGATTTGCGTATATTGAAGAATCCTTGCATGCCTGGGATAAATCCCACTTGATCATGGTGTATGATCCTTTTAATGTGCTGTTGGATTCTGTTTGCTAGTATTTTGCGGAGGATTTTTGCATCCAAATTCATCAGAGATATTGGCCTGTATTTTTTTTGTGTGTGTGACATCTTTGTCTGGTTATGGTATCAGGGTGATGGTGGCCTCGTAAAATGAGTTTTGCGAGTGTTCCTTCCTCTGCTATATTTTGGAAGAGTTTGAGAAGGATAGGTGTTAGCTCTTATGTAAATGTTTCATAGAGTTCGCCTGTGAAGCCATCTGGTCCTGGACTTTTGTTTGTTGGCAGATTTTTAATCACAGTTTCAGCTTCAGTGCTTGTGATTGGTCTGTTTATATTTTCTATTTCTTCCTGGTTCAGTCTTGGAAGGTTGTGCTTTTCTAAGAATTTGTCCACTTCTTCCAGGTTGTCCATTTTATTAGCATATAGTTGCTTGTAGTAATCTCTCATGATCCTTTGTATTCCTGCAGTGTCTGTTGTTACTTCTCCTTTTTCATTTCTTTCTTTTTTTTTTTTTTTTTTTTTGGCGGTACGCGGGCCTCTCACTGTTGTGGCCTCTCCCGTTGTGGAGCACAGGCTCCGTACGCACAGGCTCAGCGGCCGTGGCTCATGGGGCCAGCCACTCCGCGGCACGTGAGATCTTCCCGGACTGGGGCACGAACTGCGTGCCCTGCATCGGCAGGTGGACTCTCAACCACTGCGCCACCAGGGAAACCCTCCATTTTCATTTCTAATTCTATTGATTTGAGTCTTCTCCCTTTTTTTCTTGATGAGTCTGGCTAATGGCTTATCAATTTTGTTTATCTTCTCAAAGAACCAGCTTTTAGTTTTATTGATTTTAGCTATAGTTTCCTTCATTTCTTCTTCATTTATTTCTTATCTGATCTTTATGATTTCTTTCCTTCTGCTAACTTTAGGAATTTTTTTGTTCTTATTCCTCTAATTGCTTTAGGTGTAAGCTTGGGTTGTTTATTTGAGATGTTTCTTGTTTCTTGAGGTAGGCTTGTATCACTATAAACTTCCCTCTTAGAGTGGCGTTTTCTGCATCCCATAGGTTTTGGGTCGTCATGTTTTCATTGTCATGTGTTTCTAGGTATTTTTTGATTTCCTCTTTGATTTCTTCAGTGATCTCTTGGTTATTTAGTAACGTATCGTTTAGCCTCCATGTGTTTTTATTTTTTGCAGATTTTTTCCTGTAATTGATATCTAGTTTCATAGTGTTGTGTGGGCAAAGATACTTGATACGATTTCAATTTTCTTAAATTTACCAAGGCTTGATTTGTGACCCAAGATATGATCTATCCTGGAGAATGTTCCATGAGCACTTGAGAAAAAAGTGTATTCTGTTGTTTTTGGATGGAATGTCCTATAAATATCAACTAAGTCCATCTTGTTTAATGCATCATTTAAAGCTTGTGTTTCCTTATTTATTTTCATTTTGGATGATCTGTCCATTGGTGAAAGTGGGGTGTTAAAGTCCCCTACTATGATTGTGTTCCTGTCAATTTCCTCTTTTATGGCTGTTAGCATTTGCCTATGTATTGAGGTGCTCCTATGTTGGGTGCATAAATATATACAGTTGTTATATCTTCTTCTTGGATCGATCCCTTGATCATTACGGAGTGTCCCTTGTCTCTTGTAATAGTTTTTATTTTAAAGCCTGTTTTGTCTGATATGAGAATTGCTGCTCCAGCTATCTTTTGATTTCCATTTGCAAGGAATATCTTTTTCCATCCCCTCACTTTCAGTCCCTAGGTCTGAAGTGGGTCTCTTGTAGACAGCATATATACGGATCTTGTTTTTGTATCCATTCAGCCAGTCTGTGTCTTTTGGTTGGAGCATTTAATCCATTTACATTTAAGGTAGTTATCGATATGTATGTTCCTATTCCCATGTTCTTAATTGTTCTGGGTTTGTTATTGTAGGTCTTTTCCTTCTCTTGTGTTTCCTGCCTAGAGAAATTCCTTCAGCATTTGTTGTAAAACTGGTTTGGTGGTGCTGAATTCTCTTAGCTTTTGCTTGTCTGTAAAGATTTTAATTTCTCTGTCGAATCTGAATGAGATCCTTGCTGGGTAGAGTAATCTTGGTTGTAGGTTTTTCCCTTTCATCACTTTAAATATGTCCTGCCACTCCCTTCTGGCTTGCAGAGTTTCTGCTGAAAGATCAGGTGTTAACCTTATGCGGATTCCGTTATATGTTATTTGTTGCTTTTACCTTACTGCTTTTAATATTTTTTCTTTGTATTTAATTTTTGATAGTTTGATTAACATGTCTTGGCGTGTTTCTCCTTGGATTTATCCTGTATGGGACTCTCTGCACTTGATTGACTATTTCCTTTCCCATATTAGGGAATTTTTCAACTATAATCTCCTTAAATATTTTTTCAATCCCTTTTTTTTTCTCTTCTTCTTCTGGGACCCCTATAATGTGAATGTTTGTGCGTTTAATGTTTTCCCAGAAGTCTCTGAGACTCTCCTCAATTCTTTTCATTTTTTTTCCTTTATTTTTCTCTGCTGTAGTTATTTCCACTATTTTATCTTCTGGGTCACTTATCCATTCTTCTGCCTCAGTTGTTCTGCTTTGATTCCTTCTAGAAAATTTTAAATTTCATTTACTGTGTTGTTCATCATTATTTGTTTGCTCTTTAGTTCTTCTAGGTCCTTGTGAAACGTTTCTTGTATTTTCTCCGTTCTAGTTCCAAGATTTGGGATCATCTTTACTATCATTACTCTGAATTCTTTTTCACGTAGACTGACTATATACTCTGCATTTGTTTGTCCTGGTGGGTTTTTACCTTGCTCCTTCATCTGCTGTGTGTTTCTCTCTGTTCTCATTTTGCTTAACTTACTGTGTTTGGGGTCTCCTTTTTGCAGGCTGCAGGTTCATAGTTGCCCTTGTTTTTGGTGTCTGCCCCTAGTGTGTATGGTTGGTTTAGTAGTTTGTGTAGGCTTCCTGGTGGAGGGGACTGGTGCCTGTGTTCTGGTGGATGAGGCTGGATCTTGTCTTTCTGGTGGGCATGACTGCATCTGGTGGTGTGTTTTGGCATGTCTGTGAACTTATTACGCTTTTAGGCAGCCTCTCTGCTAATGGGTATCATTGTGTTCCTGTCTTGCTACTTGTTCTGCATAGAATGTCCAGCACTGTAGCTTGCTGGTCGTTGAGTGGAGCTGGGTCTTAGCATTGAGATGGAGACCTCTGGGAGAGCTTTCACCATCTGATATTACGTGGGGCCAGGAGGTCTCTGGTGGACCAATGTCCTGAGCTCGGCTCTCCCACCTCAGAGGGTCAAGCTTGACACCCAGCTGGAGCACCAAGACCCTGTCAGCCACACGGCCCAGTATGTGGGGATTTTCTTGCCTTTTGGGATGTCTGAGGTCTTCTGCCAGCGTTCAGTAGGTATTCTGTATGAGTTGTTCCACATGTAAATGTAATTTTGATGTATTTGTGAGGAGGACGGTGATCTCCACGTCTTACTCCTCTGCCATCTTGAAGGTCTCTCTTGCAATCAGTTCTTGATAGTAGAAGGTTCTCTTTAACACTAATCATGTATTCTATCAGTAGGAGAAATCTTGATGATGTTTACGCATTTCATTCCATTATTTTCCCTTTATCTAGTTCTTAGAAAATAATTAGAAGTAGACAATTACTATTTCAGTTTCTTGAAGTTTGGAAAAAAGTATGTTCTAATTCCTCAGTAGAATATATAGGAGATTTTAAGGTAGATGATTCTATAGTTAGAAAACAGATTATTAATACTTGTTGGCCATTTGTAACCCTCTGGAATTAAGTAATAGCCCTAACATTTTTGTTTTGATTAATCTCTCTGTTTATTAACCACAGAGGTCATAGTTTGATGATTTCTATTTGATTTTCATGTTTTTGATACTTTTATAAATATTTTTATTTTAATATCTAATTATTTATTGATTTTTCACTTTTTTTAGTTTATTGATTTCTGCTCTTTATTACTTTCTTCCTTATTTGCTCATCTTTTTCTAATTTCTTAAAGTGGGAGATTTTATTTTAGACCTCTCTTCTTTTGAAGGGTTTACACATTAAATCCTTTAAATTCTTCTTTAAATACTGCTTCATTTTCAGTGTTTTAGTTGGCTCAGGCTGCCATAACAAAATACTATAGACTAAGAGGCTTAAACAACAGACATTCATTTCTCACAGTTCTGGAGACTTGGGAAGTGTACCGTCAAGGTGCCAACAGATTCATTTCCTGGTGAGGACCTTCTTTCTGGTTTGCAGATGACAGCCTCTCATTAGTGTGTCCTCACCTCACATGGCTGAAAGAGGGAGGGGAGCAGGCAGCAAATTATGGTTATTGAACTGATCTCTCTCTTCTGATAAGGACACTAATCCCATCATTGGGGCCCCACTCCTCATGGCCTCATCTAAACCTAATTACCTTCCAAAGGCCTACCTCCAAATAACATCACATTGGAGGTTAGGTCTTAACATATGAATTTTGAGGGGACACAAATATCAGTCCATAACAATTTGCATCCCAAAACGTTTGATTGGTATTTTCACTTTTAACGAATTAAAAATATTTTCTAATTTCCCCTTCTGATTTCTTTTTGGGGCCATGGATTATTTAGAAGCATATGGTATAATCTCCAAATATTTTGTTTTTCTCTTATGTTAGTTGATTTCTACTTTAATTCCATGTGGTCCAAGAATATGCTTTGTAGGATTTTAACACTTTAAAATTTATAGTTTTTTTTTTTCCCCGTCCAGAAAATAGTATGTCTCAATAAATGTTCCATGTACACTTGGAAAGAATGTGTATTCTGCTCTTTGGGGAAGGAGTGTCTTATAAATGTCAATTAGGTCAAGTTGGTTGATAGTATTGATCATGTCACCTATATCTTTACTGATTATGTGTCTACTTATTTTATCAGTTACTAAGAGAGGAGTGTTGAAATCCGCAACTGTAATTATAGATATGTCTGTTTTTCTTTTCAGTTCTTTTTTTTCTTCCTTTTTGCATTTAAGGCTCTTTTTTGGGGGTATGTACACATTTATAATTATGTTTTCTTGCTGAATCGACCTCTTCACCATTATATAATGTATCTCTCTCTCTGACAATATTTCTTGTTCTTTAGAACATCTACTTTGTCTAATAGTAATATAACAACTCCAGGTTTCTTTCGATTTGTACTTGCCTACTGTATCTTTTTTCATTCTTTTACTTTTAAATTAAGCCATAGTGGATTTTTTATAGAGGAATAGAGTTGAATGTTTTTTTTTTAATCTCATGTAACAATCTTTGCTTTTTAACTGGAGCATTTAGGCCTGTACTATTCAATACATATGCCTATTTAAATTTAAACTAGTTAAAATTAAATTTAAAATTCAGTTCCTTAATCATAGCAGCCATATTTCTTGATCTCAACAGCTGCATGTGCCAAGTGGCTTCCACGTTAGACAGTTCGGGTCTAGAACACGGGCAGGTTTCCTTCGTCTTGCCTTCATAGCAACCAAACACTGCTGTGTGTCTGTGAGGGGTCTTGGGTGTGAGCAAGTGACCTCTCCTTCACTTTTCTCTGTGACATCTGACCTTTGTCTGGAAGGGCAGGGGCCAGGAGGTAGGAGAGTTCCCTGCCCTCTGTCAGCAGTTGATTATTTTTGCCTTATGTCAAAGTAGTATCCGGCTAATGGCCCTGGGCCAAAGCCCATCATCTGTGCCGGCACCTACAGATTGTGGGAAGGGTCTTAGGAGCAAATGCACTTATGGATAGCCTTTCAGAACTCAACATACTGATAACTAGCAGGTCTTCAGTATTTTTCCATTAAAAATCAGGTGAAAAGGAACGTTTAAGAGAATATTTTGAGCTTATGGAGATAGCACAGTTTTACAGATAAGTAAATGTTTTCCAAGGTAAAGGTAAATGCTAAATACCTGGAAATTTTTTTTTAGATCTCAGTATTGGATCGCTAATAAATATTGGTTTATGTCCATTCCCAAAACATATTTCTCTGCTTAAAGGAGGAAACTACCTGCCTTGATTAAAATGTTTTCAGTGCATCCCTGTGCTTATACTTAATGATATCTTACTAAATAACTGAGTAACATCTTCTTTACTTCAAATGAAGACAATTTGTTTTGTCATGTTCCCTTAAGGCAGTCGTTTTCTCCTCTGTGATATATAATAAGAAATATATGTACATATATATATGTTTGGTCTTTGTCTCCAGTCCCTGACACAGGGCTTCTAAAACCCTTGTAAATTCCTAAGTGATGAGAGTACTGATAACATCTTTTGTTCCAATGAGGTGACTCGGGTGGGCTCCTGGATGGCTCTTGGATGGGGTCTGATCACCACAAAGACCAGGCCATGATTAGAAGCTTGGAATTTTCAGCCCTGCTCCCCACTTCTCTAGAGAGGGGCTAAAAATGGAGTTTATAATTGACCACACCTATGTGAGGAAGCCTCCATGAAAATCCGCATATCATGGAGCTGGGAAAGCTTCCAGGTTGGTGAACACATCCATGTACTGGGAGGGTAATGCACTCCAACTCCATGGGGACAGAAGCTGCTGTGCTTGGGACCCTCCCAGCCTCACCCTGTGTATCTGTATCCTTTATCATATCCTATAATAAATTGATAAATGTAAACAAGTATTTCCTAGGGTTCTGTGAGTTGCCCTACCAAATTAGTTGAGCCCAAGGAGGTCAGAGACCTACTACTTGTGATTGGCGTCTAAAGTGGGAGTAAGGTGGGAGCAGGCTTGTAGGGCTGAGACTTTGACCTCCATACTGTCAGAATTGAGTTACATTGTAGGACACTGGGCTGTTGTCATGGAGAATTGCTTGGTGTGGAGAAAATCCCCCACACATTTGGTGACCAGAAGTATCAGAACTGAAGTGTTCTGTGTGAATAGTAAAGGAAAAATACAGATGAAAACTGAGTGGTTTTTTCCATATACATCCCCCATCAACCTGTTGCTGTAATGTGGAAATAAGGGGGGTTAGGTCTTTTAGTTTATTAGGAAAAGCTGGAAATCCCTAATTTCTTGAATGTGTGTAGGTTGTTATAAATTCCCGTTTGTTTCTTCCACATTCTTTCTTCTTCAAATTAAAATATAAATGAAGATACTTTTTAAAAATTTATTTTATTGAAATATAGTTGATTTACAATGCTGTGTTAATTTCTGCTGTGCAGCAGAGTGATTCAGTTATACATCTATATACATTCTTTTTCATGTTCTTTTCCATTACAGTTTGTCACAGGATATTGAATATAGCTCCCTGTGCTCTACAGTAGGACCTTGCTGCTTATCCATCCTCTATGTACTAGTTTGCCTCTGCTGACCCCATACTCCCAACCACTCCCTCCCCCAACACCCCTCCCCACTTGGCAACCACAAGTCTGTCCTCTGTGTCTGTGGGTCTGTTTCTGTTTCGTAGGTAGGTTCATTTGTGTCATATTTTAGATTCCACATATAAGTGATAGTATATGGTTGAAAATAGTTTTTTTTTAAATTATTTTTCTCTGACAGTTACTGCTTGGTCAGTGTTCATTTTTGTGGTTTTATTTGAAAGAGTGGCATCACCAGGATCATTAACAAATGTAATGAACAAGGAAATGTAAGACATTTTAAAACAAGGAAATGTAAATTTTTTAAACAGGTAAAAAAAAAAAAGTTACTTAAATACTTAGAATGTGAATTAGAGCATAATCATCTTGAAGGCAGGATTGTGTTTTTGTATCTGTTCCTACAAGCATGGCATAATGCCAGGCACCTTGAAGGCACCCAGTAAATATTCGCTTCAAATGGATTTCTCTGGTGAGTGAAATTGGAACTCCTGCTTTTTTGAAGAAGTTAATGCTATGCTGAGAATAAGTAAAACATTTATACTATCGTTTTTAGTTGTTGTGAAGGCATCTTCTCTAATAAAGTGTACATTTTAAAAAGGGGAGAAAGTTTTACTTTTGTAATCGAGCTGCCAAGTTAAAGTTGCATTACATTGACCTCAACTTTGATTTTGGGGGCCAAAACTGAAATTTAAATCAATTAACTCTGGGGCATAGTCCTTGGAGAAAAGGCAAAAGATCATTTGACTTCTGCAATATACATTTTACCAGCATTGTTAACGGTGCTTTATTTTTTGTTTTCTACCTAGCAACCCCAGGAGCGTGTGTGGTTCCTTTGCTTCCTCACTAGCTCTAAGTCCAACCTGATCAAACCCACAGTTTTTGAGGGTGCTACCATTCCAGATTTATGATATACATTTTCTTCTTGGCCCTCCTTGCCTTTGGTAATCTCTTCCTTTTTCCTGTCATCTCTGTCATTTCATCTCATCGGGTATTTTCAAACTTTCCCAGCTCTTCTCTGGCCCATTTTATAACCCCCTGCTCCCTAGTCAGTCAACTCCCCTCCTTAACATGGAAAAGTAAGGACACTAGGTTGGACTTCTGTCAGACTTTTCACCCTTATATGTATAAATGTGTCTCTGTGTTCAGACCTCCTTGGTCTCTCAGCCTCCTTCCTTGAAGTCTCCAAGGAAGAGGTCCTTCTCTTCTCGTTCCTCACTAATCCTTCCACCTGTGCACTTGATCACATTCTTCCTGCTTCCTCTGAGACTTAATTCTATCAGTTACTCCCTTTCCTGTGTTTTTATCCTTTTCATCCCTACTGGCTCCTAGAAAATATGCTCAAGCTTCTGCTTTTTATTTATGTGATTTAACAAAAGCCTTCTCCAACTCTTCCTTCTTTCATTGTCAGTTTTCTACCCAGAGTACCCGATATTTGCTGTGTCCACTTCACAGATTCACTGCAACTGCCCATATCAAAGTCACTGAATACAACTTAAATTGTTCTCAGACATACTCCTCCATCACTCAGCTGCAAGCCCCACCTGTTCTCACCTGGACCACTGCAGGTGTTTCTTAACTCTTCTCCCTGCCCTCAGTCTTCCCTTTTCCAGTTTATATTTCCCACTGCTGCAGGGCAATCTTTCAAAATACAGGTATGATCATATTACTCCTCTCTCCTTAAAACCCTTCAGAGGCTCAACATTGCCCATAGGTACAGATAAAAACTCCATAACACATATGAAGCCACTAATGATTTGACCTCCTCCTCTCCAGTCTTATGTTCTACTGATCCCTTCGTAGTACCACCTGTAGTTCCAAAAGCGATGTGCTGTTTCACACTTCTGAGCCTTTTATATTCTGAGCCCTCTAGGGGAGTAAAAAAATTTTTTTTTGTATTCCTAGTGACCTCCTCCTTAACCTTCTAAGAGAACAGTCAAGCATCCCCAGGCTTTACCTGATTTCTCTTTCCTCCACTTCCAACCGGTCACCATTATGCTATCATAGTAGAGTTAACCTTTATTTTGTGGGTTTACTATATAGTTTGTGGATACTGCCATTATTTATTGTATAACGCAGTGCGAATATTTGTCTTTATGTTTGTCTCCCTTTCTAGACAGATCTCCTGGAGAGAAAGGAGCCATTTTACTAATCTGTTGCTCACTTGCAACACTTAGCATAGTGCCTTGCACATGGCAAGGATGCCACAAATATTTGTAGAAAGAGTGAATAGGGGCTTCCCTGGTGGCGCAGTGGTTGAGAGTCCGCCTGCCGATGCAGGGGACACGGGTTTGTGCCCCGGTCCGGGAAGATCCCACGTGCCGTGGAGTGGCTGGGCCCGTGAGCCATGGCTGCTGAGCCTGCGTGTCCAGAGCCTGTGCTCCACAACAGGAGAGACCACAACAGTGAGAGGCCCGTGTACTGCAAAAAAAAAAAAAAAAAAGAGTGAATAAACAGTTGGACTACTTTCAGCAAATATTAATTGGGGCTTCTTCTATAGGCTTAGTGTTACACTTTTAAAGTTAGATAATAAGTTTCAGATTGTATGTCTTTGATATCACTGTACTTAATGCTGGCTGCTGTGTCACACAGTTTCAAAGAGATCTAGAGAGCAGGGAGGAGGATGTTTGTAGCTAGTGACTTAATACAGTAGTCTATGTGAATACTTACTAGATCTTGCCCTCACATTGTCATGGTGCACAGTACAAGCTCATCCATGCATTTCTTTCCTAACCAAATTGTACAAAGCTAGAGGAAAGATTTCATGAAATTTATCATTATTCTTCCTCTGGCTTCCAGTCTTCCTCTCCTCCATCTCCATGTAGATCTGATGATTTACTCCTCTGTTCATGACCCTTCAATTCTTTTGTTTCCATTTTTCTATATGTTAGTCACTTTCATAGCCTCCTGCTTTACCGAACTTAAGATCTTGTTCTTCGTTAGACTTCTTTCGAAAGTTTCCTGTCACCAGTAGAACTGTTCTACATTCCTTTTGTACCTGCAGCTGATAACACACACTATTCTCTGTTTCAAGCATATGGTTCCAGAGGATAAACATAACAACACGCTGGTGATGTTTATGTCAAGTGAGCCAGTCTTCTCCAAGCATCTGCTGCACAGGCGCAGAAACAGATAAGTGGTTTCAGCTATTGGCTGCCAGGGGGTTGCCACAACAAACCCAGCAAACAACCTCAAAAGTCCCCAAGAAGCATAAACTCACACTGCTGGAAAATCAAAATTAGTAAAGGACTGTGCCTTTTTGATTCTTGACCTTAGCTTTGTCCCCTGCGTCCCTATGTAGAGATTGGACTGCTTTCTGCAACAACTGGGCTGTGTATAGGAGGGTACATCTGAGATTCGCTCAGCTTTTGAAGGAAAGTATTTGAAATTTCTCTGCTCACTCAAAAGTTGTTTTGTCGTGGCGTTGGATTGTTCTCCCCTTGGAGGCTTAGTCTTTCGACTGACACTGGTAAGGTTGGCTCCAAGGAAACCCAGCATCCTCTCTGCCCTGGCGCCACTGGGCCGCCACCCTCTGCCCGCACCACTCCCTCCCCCTCCCCCTCCCTCCTGCACCGCCTCTCTAGCCCTCTCTTGAACTGGCTGCCAGAGTTCACAGACAGCTGGGCAGAGAGTGGCTAAATCTGCCCAGCTGCCCGGGAAGCTTGGCAGCCAGGCTGAGGGAAGGAAGCATCGGCTCTCTTTGAAGGTTGGCTGCCAGTGAATCTCAGGCAGCTGGACTTCAAAGGGGGGACCGCTGGGCTTTCCCTCCTGTCTAGGCAGGTCATTCCACGGCCCTGTGCTTCCGGTGTTGGCATAGTGGCTTTCAAGTTCCTCCTCAATTAAAGAGCTGAATTGAAAGCTGCACTTGTGTTCACATTTGTGTTTTTTTACGTGTTATAGACAGTCTAAGATCCTAACTCCTGTTACCCCAAGCTTAAGAGTAAAGATGGAGGAGAAAAGGTAACATCATACAAAGGGCAGCTAAGGAGATCCACAGCAGTTAGTAGGATTTCCTCATTGCTAGTTGTATCTTGTGTTATTTACCAAGTTTTAAATTACTTCAGGGACTCTTGGTGTGATCTTCTTGAGTAAAGGCTAATCAGCGTATGCTTATAGACTGAGTTGAGCTAGTGACCTGGAACCGGGTTTGGTCATGGACAGTGGTTTTATCTGTTTCCAGAAACTGGTGTAGTGCTCACCCACTAGCCCGTACTTCACTCCCTTGCTGCACTTTCCCACCTTTCGCCTTCAAATTGCCCTGGTGGTCGGGGAGAGGACTGGTTTAGTAAAGGAAAGAACAAGGGTGCTGCACAGATGCCAGGTCCACCTTAGTTGCAAATGAGGGCCAGAGTGGAGGGAGCCTGAAGTCAGAAGAGCCATGAGTGAGTATGAGTATAATGGTGGTTAAAAGTGCAGACCCTGGAGCCAGGCTGCTTGGGTTCAAATCCTGGCTCTGCCAGTTACTGACCGCATGATCTACCTTTCTGCCCCACCATGCCCTCCCTGGAAAATGGGGATATAATAGTGCTTACCTCATAAGGCTGTTGGAGGATTCAAGGGGTTAATACATACCGTGCACTTAAGGACAGTATCTAGCCCAGAGTAAATGCCCGGTAAATGTTAGCTAGCATATCATGTCCCAGATCCCATTGATCAGGACTAGAGGAGGTGAAAAAAATGACTGATTTGTGATTTTCTCTGCCCCTGCATGGATAAAAGGCTCCCTTAGATGGAATTTGTAATAGAATTTTTCTTTTCCAGAAATCCGTAGTAGTGTAAAAAAATGTATTATGTAGTCTGAAGGAGAAAAAAGTTACTTTATGTTATCCTTCTCTCTCCTTACACTGCCCTTCCTAGGAGTATAAGGAGATGCAATTCATTTAGAGCCATTACTATAATAATCAACACACATGCAAAAGAAGCCTGGTTTAAAACATGGCTGTAAATGTAAATATAAATGAATAAATAAATAAGAGGTGTTTTAGTAAAGAGTACAGTTTCTGGAGTTAGAATCAGGGTTTGAGTTTTTGCTCTGACAGTTTATTAGTCATATCTCTTTGGGTAAGTTACCTCACTAAGCCTCAGTTTTCTTGGTTGTAAAATGAGATAATAATGACATACACGACACTAGGCTTGTTTTAAGAATGAAATTAGAAAATGTTCTGTTTTACTGCGCTAAGTATCAGCATGTTCAATAAATGTACCTGTTGTTACTATTACTATTGCCACCACCGTTAGCATTACAAGTTAAAAGTATTATGAATCACAAGGAAGCCTTCAGTTTATGCAAATGATTTTACAAATAGAGTGCCTTTCCCTAAGATTTTTGTCCTCTCTAGATCAGAGGTCAGCAAACTACGGGCCAAATCCAGCCTGCCACCTCTTTTTGTAAATAAAGTTTTGTTGGAACACAGCCTAATCCATTTGTTTATTGTCTATGGCTGCTTTCATACTATAACAGCAGAAGTGAAGAGTTGCAACAGAGACTTTATAGTCCTCAAAGCCTAAAATATTTACTCTCTGGACTTTTCCAGAAAAAATTTACTGATCTTTGCTCTAGATATATATTTCTCCAATTAAGGTCCAGCGAATGTTAATTCTATTAGTGTTAGTAAGTACTTTCTGAAAAGAAGAAGGAAAAAAAAAACTAGTTCCACAGTCAAATAAGCTTTGGAAATGTTAGAGAAGTTGATTTATTCTAGGACTACTACTTAAAAGACTCTGGCTTTTAATATACTAATGTGCATTGTGAATCTTCAAGACAAGGCCATGGTATACAAATAAACTCTAGTTTCCCAGGCTTGCTTGGCTATAGAACGACCTGCACCCCTCCACCCCACCCCTGGATCTGATGATGTTACACAAAGCATCCTCTGGGAAATCCTGCTTTGGGGCTGTCTCTTTAGAAGCACTTTCTTCTTAAATCATTCCTCTTGGTGATTTCGGTGATATCCTCATTTAGAGACCTACAAAATATCATATGAGATTCTGTATTGCCTCATTTTTTTCCCCCAGTAAAATTATACTTTGCCTAAAATCACAATAGTAAAATATACCAGATATTTAAATGCTCTAATAAGATAATAATATTAATCCCCGTCTTTAAATGATTCTGTACGATGTCTCAAAGGTTAGAAATGGAGTCTCAAAGTCCAAAGTTTCATTTCGTGCCTTCTTGAAATTCTGAAAGCTTGGGTTTTCTGTAGGGCTTTAACGTTTTTTTGCATCCAGATTTCTGAAGCATAAATCTCGAGTGCCTAACTGGGATACCAGCTGATCTCAGCTCGGGTTTATAAGAAGGGAGATTAATGTGAAGGTAACTTGTGTCTTAGCCATAAGGGGTTTGTTTTATAGACTAAAGTAAACACCTTGAATTTCAAGTTGCAAGCACATGGGGAGCCAGAAGATTCCAGAGCAGTGGCATCATATTCTGCCTGTGACTCACACATCTCAGTGGCTGAGCTTTCTCACTGCAGCTGCAGCTTCCAGCTGGTCATCACACAGAGCCCTAGGTAGTCACACACTGCAGTCACCTGGTTTGAGATGACCAAACAAGCATGTAATTGCAACATTGTCGAGTTATGAATGAAGGCTAGGCTATATCTTTGCCAAATACAGTTGAAAAATAAATGCTAAGTCATAGGAGTTTTCTGAAATCATAGTGGTTGCAACAGTGAACCTGGACCAAGAGTGGAGAATCCTGCTGAAGAGTTCATCTCTGGTCATAAATGCTCATTCCCGCCTCCCCCCTCCCTCCCTCCCTCCCTGTCCCCGAGCCCCCCACCCCACCCCACCCCACCTTTCCCGTGAGCTTCCCCATTATGGCAGAGGCCAGTTCTTAGTCATTTGATGCCCTTTAAACCTGGCTTATACTTGATGCAGTAAATGTTTTATGAAAGAATAAGAGGTCTTAAGTGTTTCTTCTCCTTTCCCAACTTGTGAATCATTTCAAGAAAATTCCACATCATCTCTTCATTTATGTATCTGTGTTGTGGGTATAATGAGTCCTCAGTAAATGTGGTTGACATTGTAAATGTGGATCCTAAAAATTTTATTATCACACTTTTATTTTATGGGGGATGATGAATGGACTTTTCAGAAACCTTTGTCAGATGTCATTGTCTTTTGTCTTTAAATTATTTTTAAAAAATGAAGGGAGGGAGGGAGAGAGAAGAAAGGAATGAGGGAAGGAGAAAACATCTTGGCTGGAACATAATTATCTTTTTTAAAAAAGTTAGAAACTTGGAAACTGTCAACTTGCTATGAAATATGTTGTTTCTTGAAACATGCTCAGAAGTTCAGAGTTTCATTTGCTATATTTATTATGTTCATCTTTTAAGCACCGTGATTATGTGATACATAACATATTATACTGTACTCTAAGACTCATTGGGGTTCTTAGAGTTCAGATGATGTGCCTGGGAAAGAAATAATCTGAAGCTGACCTACTTGAAAGAAAGGATCAGAAATGTGGGGAAAGAGCTCTCATTTCGTAACATAAAGAAAAGCAGTTTAAACACACAACCCTCCCTTCTGTGTCCTTCAAGAATGAGCTGTTTCCAAGCATTCACTTCTCTAATACTGTCTTCTGGAATCATTGTCTGAGTGTTAAAGAGTATATAAAAGAAATGGCTGCAACTAGTTGAAAACAGACTACAGCTACCTAGAGACAGTGGTTATCTGAAGCAAACCCAGCGAGGATTAAGAAACATTGCTAGAGAGAACTTTTGGTCTCACAGGCAGATGCAAAAAGGCAAGAGAGGAGCGTAATTATATAAAGTACAAGACCTGATAAAGTTGAATTAATTTTAATTATAGGGTTGCAGGACAGGTTTATGGTGGATATTATTTGGTAGAATGCTAAGGTAGGGGAGCGAGAATTAACCTTCTTAAAACGTTATCAATGCTTCTGTGGTATCGTCTGACTTACAATAATGACAAACTCTTATATAATGTTTACTATCTGCCAAGCACTGTTCACATCCTTCATGTATTGCATTAGTTAACTTTTGCTGCATAACAAACTACCTTAGAACTTAGTAGCTTAAAACAACAAACATTAATTATTTCTCAAGATTCTCTGGGTCAGTGGGGCAGTATTTCTGGTCTGAACTGGCTTGGCTGATTTCTTCTGGGTTCTCTATTGCATCTGCAGTTAACTAACAGCTCAGTCAAGGCCGGATGGTCTAGAATGGCCTCACCCACATGTCAGGCTGTTGGCCAGATGTCAGCTGGTGCTATGGGGATGACTGGACACATGTTTCTGGTCATCCGGAGAGCATCTTGTGCTTTTTCACAAGGTGGCTAGGTTCCAAAAGCAGCAAGAGAGCAAGTCCCAACGTATATGCCTTTCCAGGTCTCTGCTTGTGTCTTATTTGCTCATGTCCTCTGTTAGAGTTCTCTGAGAAGCAGATGCTAAGATGTGTAGAAGATTTATTGCTAAAACTCCTGAAAGGGAAAAGTGTGTGGGGAGCCAGAGGAGGCTAGAGAGTATCAGATGGTGATGCAGGTCTGACTCCTATGAAGGAAAGAGGGAAGGAATGAAGGAGGGTTGGCTAGGAAGAATCTCAGACTTCAGCACAGTTCTAAGAAAACTTTGGCCAGGCCAGTGGGAACTCCTTGAGCCTAAGTCAACCCAAGGCTTTATTAATCTGCTCTAGCTATGCTGCTGTCTCAGTTAGCATAGCAGCTATAATCAGGACTACTACTTGATTAAGTCTGTAGTCAACAATCCCTTTGTGGAAGGACTAGGAGAAGAATTCTTGCCCCACTGAGTAGCACTGTCCTTCCTCTTAGGAACCTGGCTACCTCTATAGTCAATCAGTTCCTGATCTGAAAATAGAGTCAGGTATGGGAACAGAGCCAGGGATCATGACTTTTTATTGGGGTCACCACCCTCAGCTTCCTGCTCCTCCATTTATCTTTTTGGTTGTAGATACCAAGCAGTACCTTTGCTGTCTGCCCATCTCTTCTGCCCCTAGGAATGCCATGTTCTGTTAACCATCTCCACATTTTTCTGCACATCAAGCCCCCTTGGCTGCCTCTCTGATCTTGTCAGTCATTATGTTGCAGCCTCTTGGCTTCTAGCAATAAAGCACTGCAACTTAGCTTTTATTACTTTGGGCCTCATTATCCCCATGGATATTAATGGCCCAGCTCAGTGAGGTTAGCCCTGGGCTGCAGAGGAGACCTTGGTGAATGGTACTTCTTGGTGATGCTGAACTGAACTCCTTGGTGATGCTGGCTCCCTCTCACCTGTATATTCCTGGTGGCCTTGGTGAATGGTACTTCTTCTGGGCTCTCCCATGAAAAATAATATTCTGTATTTTCTGACTTGACACAATATATCCATCCCAGGATGCCCACTTCCCCCAGCCTTCTTATTCTCTTCTCTGTTGTCTGCCAGGACAATTGGGGTGTTTTTATTTTACTCAACATTGGCCATCACTTTTCCAGGCCTCTATAGCATCCTTGCAGCAGGTTTGCCCCATCCCCTGGGGACCTTGTACAAAAATGTGCCCCAAATCAATGAATCCTGCTGATGAAAGCCCCCTTGATTAAGGATCCTCAAAATCCAAACTCAAGGTACTTCATGGCTCCTGCCAGCAGCTGCGTCTCTTTTGGTGTGTAATCTCTTTACAGCCACTTCTCCTGCTGAATAATCCTGGGATTCGGCACTAGGTATTGACGTAGAAGCCAGAAGAGGAGGTAGGGGCATGTCCTAAGAGAAGTTACTGCTGCCTTGTGGGGGAGGAGCCGTTGAAGCATCTTCCAACCCAAAGGAATTGCTAGCTCTTACTAGGCAAGGGTGGGCCACCACCGTAGGCTGTGAGGGTTCAGGGCCATCTGCAGATCTAGCATCTTATAGACATCCATCCAGATATCCTGTCCTTGTGTTTCAGAGTCTCAGGTTTTCCCAGCTAGAGCCCTGCCTTAGAATAATAGACATGCCTTGGCTGAGCATTTAGGTATCTCTGGAGCTCCATAAATCAAACTACCAGATCGCTTTTGCTGGTTGCTCAGCTGTGTCTGGTCTTCCACTGCAGGAGATGAGGGCTTCTTTGAAAGCTACTAAAGGGCCCTCTGGCTCTTCCATTTAGTCTTTAACTGTTAATGGTGCTCAGTTTCTCATTGTCCCTCTGCAGGGATAATGACT
>NW_020838024.1:1268822-1369746 GCF_003676395.1 Aethalodelphis obliquidens | reverse complement strand
GACTCTTAACCACTGCGCCACCAGGGAAGCCCTTCCTCCCATATATTTTTAAATGCCTAAAGTGTTTTTCCCGCAAGGACAGTCCCCTGTACTAGGAAGTTTTCCCAGCTCACCTCCAGTGAAATCTGTAGCAATTGGACCGCAACCAAGTGCTCAAGTGTATCTTGCTCCACAGTCCACTCAGGACAGTGTCTTCTTTACCCATGAAGGAGGCAGTCCTAGATTTTGATCTTAACACCTGTGCTGTTGGATCACACCAGGTGCCACTTGTGATAGTCTGGTTCCTCTGAGAAACAGACACCAAGATAGGGTTAAACATATAAGAGAATTCTTGGGGAAAGGCCTGTCAAGGGAATGGGGGTGAGGGAGCCTGAGAAGGCTGGAGAAGAGAGCATGATGTAGGCCATACCCCTAAGAAAGAGAAAGGAAAGAAAGGAGTGTTACATGTCCATCAGCTGATAAACGGGTAATAAAATGTGGTACATCCATACAATGGAGCATTACTTGACAATAAAAAGAAATGAAGTATTGAAGCATACTACAACATAGATGAACCTCAGAAACATTATGCCAAGTGAAAGGAGCCAATTACAAAAGATAGCATATTGTATGGTTTCATTTATTTGAAATCTTCACATAGGCAAATATAGAGAGACAGAAACTAGGTTAGTAGTTGCTTAGGGCTGACAGATTAGGGAAAAGAGGGAGTGATTGCTAATGTGTATGGGGGTGATCTAATGTTTCTTTTGGGGGTGATCCTAATGTTCTAAAATTGACTGAGGTAATGATTGCTCAGTTCTCTGAAAATGTTCTAAAATTGACTGAGGTAATGATTGCTCAGTTCTCTGAAAATACTGAAAAACATAGAACTGCATACGTAAAGTGGACAGATTCCGTGGTGTGTGAATTATATCTCAATAAAGCCGTCATATTAAAAGAAAAGAAAAAGAGGATTGTACAGAAAGAGTCTCAGACTGTAGCACAATGCCCAGAATGTTTCAGCCAGGCTAATTAGGAGTCCTTTCTCCCCCGTGCTCAGTCGTTGGTGAAGAGGAGCCCGTGGAAGCCTGGCTTGTCACACAGGTAGTGAGAGTGCTAGTCATTATGCTTTACACAGTGGGAAGTCTGAGGGACACATTTTCTTGGCTACATGTCCTATAATCCCAAACAAGTCACCTGTCCATACCCAGACCCAAGGTGTAAAGAAATACATGCCACATATTGATGAAAAGCAAAGCAAAGTTGTATTGCAAAGGAGTGTGACACACTTGCATTACCTCATTAAATTCTCCTAGCAGTTTATGGAGTGGGTACTATTATTAGTCTCGTTTAATAGATGGCATAGGGAAATTAGCCCAAGATGATAAGTGGTGAAGCCTGGATTTGAACTCACCAGTCTGATTCCACCCTTTGTGCTTTTTATCATTATGCCATATTTTCATACAGTATATTAATTTGATTATCACAGAATCTTTTACAGAGGTTTTATTGTCTAATTTCCTTTTATTAAAATGAAGCCTTCATGGGCATAGGAAATTGCAAAGTACCTTTCTATGACAGTTCCTATATTTTTGTGTACATTATTCTCATAATCCTTACTACAGATCTCCAAAATCAGAGGAACAGGAGGAAATTATATTCAGTCTGGACCTATATCTATTCTGTTTTTTAATCTTGGCATTTTAAAAAATCCTGGAATATTTTTAATCCTGGTATGGTAAGTAAACCTAACATGTGATTGAAAATATAGAATTGATTGGAATTGCTTGATTATAACGAAGCTTGAAAATAGATTCTTAATGAAAAAGAAAATTTATATCTATTTAGGGGGACCTAAGAGTAGATTTGAGAGGACAGTTAAATGTTAGTACACCTAGTTTGTTAGCCTAGCATTTGCTTCATCTTGCTCTCGGAGTTTGTGTTTCGGAAGCATAGTTGCATTTCAGCAACGTTCTGAGAGGAGGTGCCCACTATAGACTGAATAAATAAATGTGTGGCATTGACACAAGGCAGGGCGATAGTAGGTCAAATGCAGCTCAGTTTCTTTGGGAGTTGGGGAAAAAGAGTAAGAGTGGGAAGATGTGTAGGGCATGTTACTTGAAAGATTAATAAACTGTGAAACAGAAAGATTAAGCATCTTGGCCAGGGTCAAACTAAATGTAATAAGCTGAAATTTTAGGTCAAGTTGGCTTGGCTCTAAAACCAGTATTCTTTCCACTAAATTTTCTCCTATTTTCAGCCCAGAAATTTATTTAAATTCTCGCTTTTTTAAAATAGTTTATTCCACTGTTTTATTGATTACAAAACATGTTTTGATCCTTTTGAGGGCTGTCTTTCCTCTTGCATTGATAGATACACACTAGAGCAATGGAAAGATATTGGGATCTAGCTAGCTGCTGGATGTAAACTCACTGACCTCTGTTACCACCATAGAATATTTAGATTATTTAGAATTACAGAAAGTGGTATATTTAAGACTTTGGGCTAGGCGTCATATTTTTCTTTGAGAATTTGACATACTTCCTTAGAGAGGAAAAACTAGAATTAGCATAGCCACAGAAGGCAGGACCAGGACTCATAAGTAGATGTTAGAAGGAGGGAGGCTTGGACCCAGTTTAAGAAAGGTGTTGCCAGTTAGAGCCACCCAGACAAACGTACTGTTGTTGCTTGTGATGTAATGAGTTCTGTACTGCTGGAGGCTCTATGACCATCTGCTGAGAAGGGACGGTTTGTACTGTATGAGCTCAGAGAGGGCCTTTAAAACTCTAGGTTTTTGTGCTTGCATTCCCCATCACTCTGAATATTTGACACTTGATGTTCTCCAAATCTAACATAAGGCACTCCTAAGAATAGGAAGCCTATATAAAGGAGTTAATAATCTCAACTTCCCTAAAGAATAATGTTCTTTGCCTAGGATGATTATAAAAGGAATTAAAGGAGAAGTTGCAGTTTTAGGTTTCCCATATTATGCCAGAAGTGTTTTTCAGTCAGGTTGACTTTGTTTTCAAAATGTGAGGGTATTTTTCATCACAGACTGTCCAAATATTGATGTTTTATGCAAATTTAAGATCTCCTCTGGCTATCCATTTTATTTCATTGGAATAAACTTTTGTTACTGGTTAAAGTGAAGTTAATAATTGAAGAGCACACTTGACATAAAATCTCAGTCGAAGTGGAACTACCTGCTTGCTCTTGGGCTCGTGCGGCAGTGTACGTGATATGATTGCTTTGGATTCTGCAGCTTTTAAGGCTCTTTATCCCACCTGACTGGTACATGATATGTACATATCTATATATATGTGTGTGTATTTATATTTTAGAATATTGGTATTCATGATCTATTTTGCTCTATTAATAATAAAAAGTACATTTGATCAGTTAGTCGATCAGTTAGTCATCTAGTTCAAATCCATTTACTTTACAGAAGATAAAATTGTGATCTGGAGAGGCTAAGTAATTTGTCCTGAGTCATACTGCTAGTTTTTGACTGAACTAAGTCCAGATTTCATATCTCCTAGTCCTGGACCAGTGCTCTTTTTGCTATACCACATTACCTTACTGGTAATTCATGAAGTGATGGGTCTTCCTTCTGTTAAGATGTATATATGTATTTATTAGCATTAAAAATAAATAAAACATTTAAAACAAATAAATTAATTTCACTGAGAGGCCAAATGTAAGTATAGGACTTTCTGGTAAACTGTTACCACTGTAGTATCTTTCAAAAGCTTTATTTAGAGTTTAGGAGTTGATAAGTTGTTGAAATATAACTAAGTGGCATATTTTCCTTATTGAGATTAGTAGCGGAGTTCTGCTTTTCTGAGGAACAAAAAAAATATGTTCAATCTATTCTCCATGTGTCCAAGAATGATCTTTTAAAGATAAGCAAACCTAGTCACACTACTACACCTCTGTGTAAAATCCTTTAGCAACTCCTTTTACCTTCAGGATAAAATTTAAGCCCTTAACATGGCCTACAAGCCATGATCTGGGTCCTGCTTATGTCACCTCTCACCTGTCCTTTTCCTCTTAGACGTGATTAACTTCTTTTAGTTCTTGGTATCAACCAGCTCCTTTCCCTTCAGGCCTTCCAATATGCGTGTGTTGGTTTTCTATCGCTTAGTAACAGATTAGTACCGCAAATTTAGTGGCTTACAAAACCACCAGTTTATCATTTCACAATTTCTGTAGGTAAGAAGCCTGACATAGTATGGTTGGATTCTCTTCTTAGGGTTTTAGGGTTTCACCAGGCTACAGTCAAAGTACACTTGACCCTTGAACACGTGGGGAGGTGTGGGGTTAGGGGCACCAACACACACTCCTCTCGCCACCCTGCGAGCAGTTGAAAATCCACATATAACTTTACAGTCTGCCCTCCATATCCATGGTTCCACATTTGTGGATTCAACCAACCACAGATCATGTAGTACTGTACTATGTATTTATTGAAAAAAAATCTGTGCATAAGTGGACCTATGCAGTTAAAACCCATGTTCAGATCCCTGTTTCTTTGATACATCTTTTAAGTCTATAGTGGCATGTCAAATGCTTCTCATTCTTAAAATCTCTCTTCCTCTTCTGGCACGTCTTTATGGCTTCCTTCTCTGTCCTCAGCCAGGAGAAAGCTCTGCTTTTCTTTTTTTTGGCTGCATTGGGTCTTCATTGCTGTGCGTGGGCTTTCTCTAGTTGCAGCGAGCAGGGGCTACTCTTCGTTGCGGTGCACCGGCTTCTCCTTGAGGTGGTTTCTCTTGTTGCGGAGCACAGGCTCTAGGCACCTGGGCTTGGTAGTTGCAGCACAGGGGCTCTAGAGCACGCAGGCTTCAGTAGTTGCTGAGCGTGGGCTCAGCATCTGTGGCATGCAGCCTCAGTAGCTGTGGCTCGCGGGCTCTAGAGCACAGGCTCAGTAGTTGTGGCGCCTGGGCTTAGCTGCTCCACGGCATGTGGGATCTTCTCGGACCAGGGCTCGAACCCGTGTCCCTGCATTGGCAGGCGGGTTCTTAACCACTGAGCCACCAGGGAAGTCCCGAAAACTCTGCTTTTAAGGACTCATGTGACTCTTCAGTCCCACCTGGGTAATCCAGGACATAATCTCCCTATCGGCTAACTAATAACCTTCATTATACCTGCAAAGTCCCTTTTGCTAAGTAGAGTAACGTATTCATGGGCATAACACCAGCGATCGCAGAGGTCATGGGGTTCAAAATTCTGCTACCACAATGCAGTGAGTACCCTCTGACTGGAATAGCCTTTCTAGACCCTGCATCCTGCTCCTTCGTCTGCTAACTTTTACTTTATCCACTGCGTCTCTGATTTCTTTTTGCCCCTCTTTTTTTCCCTCTCTTCTCATGCTCTGATTAAGAACCTCTCTTTAGTGCTCTCAAATTACTCTATACTTCCGCACTGTACCACTTGTCACTTTGTTTGCTTATCTGTGTCCTTTCAGGGGGACCGTCTATCACCTCTGAGAAGAGAAGCCATGTTTATCTCGGCACATTTGTGTTTCCCTGCTAACCCATGTATCTGCCATACAGTTGATTCCCAATATAAAAAAAAAAAAGATGAATCAATGAATTATTTATATCCATGAAAAGAGGAAGCATGATTACTGTCTTTAATATAAATTTCTAAGACTGTCACATGGAGGAAGAGAGAAGACAATTTTATTATTTATTTATTACCATTTAACCTTCTGAAAAATTATTTAAATTTAAATTGTGACAGTGGGACACAAGAATCATTAGAACTAACCTAGGAATGTAGTGAAAAGAAATCTGAGTGTAACAGTTCCGCAGAAGGCCAAGGAAGCTCTGGTCCTTATTAAAACAGAAGGTCCGAGTTAAGTGATGTATTTGAGAAGACAATTTTAACTCACTATATACAGTTTTTTTTTTTTTTGAAGGCTTGCTTTTGTGAGGTAGTGTGTCCTCATTACTGGAAACTTTTTGGTGAAAGCTCAGTGATGGAGTGTTGGGGATATTATGGGGAGGCTAATGTACGTGAGCTCTGTTTTGTGATTCATTCTTTGTTATGGTTGCTGCAAATTGATGGAGATGGGTCATTTGTATTCCTGTACCTGTGGCTGCCAGGAGAGACCTACATGCTGTCATCACTAGTAATGTCCCTGGCCATTCACTGTGTAATTATCCAGCCTGGTGGATCTGGGATAATTGACTCCCTAGTACTTTGGCCTGTTCTGGTTACTGAATCATAACTGGGTGGCAAGATGAGTGTAATAGAGTTACTTTTATAAGTCATTAACTGTTTAGAAGTGACATTGCAAGTAAAAAGACTAATAACATACATCCGTAGAGAGGGGGTATAGGGTAGTGTTTAAGGGTAGGCTTTTTGGTTCAAACTCCTAGCTCGACCACTTACTAGCTCTGTGATTTTGGACAAGGTACTTAAGTCTCTGTGCTTAGTTTCCTAACCTGTAAAATGAAGATAATCTTCTAGAGCGAACGTGAGCACCATAGGCAAGTTAGTAAAAGAATATAGTGCCTAGGGTATGGTAAGCATTGTGTAACGGCTAGCTGTCGTCATCATCATCAACATTATCCTACAGGCACACTAAAGATAGTTCAAGACTTACAACCATGTGCACAGTGTCTGGCATATACTAGGAATACAGTGATATTTTTGAGTTAATAATATGTTCATTTGTCATTTTTATTTATATTTATTCTTTCAGATAACTGTAGGAAATGGTCCCCAAAACTTTATAAGTATAATGAGAAGAACTAAATGTGGTGCTAATCTTGTGTTGCTCAGAGCTTGCTAAGGCAGTCTGAAAAATATCTCCTACTAGAACTTAACCTTGTCTCTTCTTTTCACTTATTAAAGCAAATGGATGTTTTAAAAAGCCCTTTGAAATTTTTTCCAAAATAAAAAAACTATCATCAGGTGAAATTAATATTTTTCATGTAGCTATATATCATATTTTGGATGATAAAGTAAAATATTCTTGCCACAAAAATGTTCTCATCTGAATTCAGATGAGATGTTAACACTTTGCTTGTCTTTGCAAACAGGTTCATCCTAAATTCCACTATAAACAAGCTCATGACCCGGGCACAGATACTTCTTGCGTGACTTTTTCCTATGATGGTAATGTCCTTGCCTCTCGTGGAGGTAGGTTAGAAGCTTTCTTTTTAAAATGTTTCTATATATAAAATGATCGTATGTAACTAACAAATGTCACACTAATATCCTAGTGCTTAGTAAAGCTAGCTGTGCTTTTGTTAATGTACCTTTGCCAGTCTAGTTATTTTCATTAAAATGCATTTCCAACTTGGCAACATTATTTTATTAAAATTATCAAGTAAAATTTAGAAAATATGTACTTTTTTGCCTAAGTTTTCATTTTAGCTCCAAATTCCATCAGCATTTGGAGCCTGCAAGGATGACCATTGCCTCTACCTTATGGACTTTCGTAGATATTCTATATTCTTTCTATATCATTTTATAGTTCTGGGTCTGGTATTTCAAACTCTTCTATTTGCTGACCATTGATTTTTTTTCAGTTCAAACACTAATTCAGTTCAGTTAAAAAAATTTGTATACCTGGATGTTATTTTTTTTAATAGCTATGTAATTCTGTGTGGTCGTATTGTAAGTTTACCTATCCACACTCATATGATTGAATACAGATTGTTTCTAACTTTTTGCTAAATCTTTCTCACGTGAATAAGTAGTATGCTGATAGAAGGAAATAATAAAATAGTGAGGGCAGCTTATGAACAAAGCATTAGGGGGAAGCATGGGGCGTGACTGAGGATCTTCCAATAGGCCCATTTGTGGGGAGAGAAAAGAATCAAGATAAGTAGGTTGGAGCCGTGTTACAGATAGCCTTAAATATCACATAAAGGATTTAGTCTTTATTCCACAGGCCAAATTAATCTAGCAACACTGAGTTTAGTCATTCATTCACTCACTTTACTGTATATTGAGCAACTGATCTGAGCTAAGCATTATGCTAGGTGCTTGGCATAAACTGTGGACATCATAGCAGGGTTCCTTTCCTGAAAGAATTTACAGCCTGATGTAGAGGGTATGGAAGTGAGGGGAACATAGAGTTGGCACAGCTCTCCCCTCAGTTTAACTGGTCCATGCCCATTTACCCTTGGGAGCTCTATCCAGATTCTCCTTCTTCCAAGGAAGCCTTCTATTGATATATTATACCCAAACTACCCTCACATAATTTTAAAAATCAAATCACATGCACATGTATTTTCTATTTACGGTATACATGGCAAAGATGGATATGTATAAAATAATATGTTTTGGTTCATCAATTCTAACCTGTTCTTTGAGTCCTAAGATGACTCTTAATTAAGGCTATGTACTATACTCTGTACTTACATCAGTGATTCTTACCCCAAGAATGTATCTGAATCCCCTGGGAAGATTTTCAAAATCACAAACCCTCCACTAGGAAATTCTCACATTCACTCTCACACCTCTAGAGTGGTATACCCCAATCTCCAAGGTAGAGTGGGGAAAGAAGAGGGGAATAACAGAGGAGTGTACTTCGAAAATTCTTCCTGGAGGATTCTGAAATAGCCCAGCCCCACCCAGTTGCTTATTACTGCCTTAGAAGTATAGGATTAACTCCATTTCAGTCAAAGCCATTTTAGTGATAATTTTTACCTTCCCCTTCCATCCTATACTAGCTGTTGGGTAACATGTCGTCTACAGAACATGTATACTGTATTCCACCATTCTCCTTCCTGGGTGTATAGAGTATACCAGATGGAAGTCTCTCTGTTCAGCAGAGTCCCCAGAGTGTTGTAAGGTGCTCCTGCTAGCTCCAGAACCTGCCAGGTTAACTCAACTATTTAATACAGATTAATGTTTTCTTATTGTTTGAGGATTGTGGGGATGTGTAACCTTCTTTTAAAGACTAAAAGCAAAAAGGTTAGTCTTAACAAAGTTCTTCCAGTATAAGCAGGTCTCCAATCCAGCCAGTTGTGGATTAGAGCACCTGCCAAAAGTTGGGTTTCACAGTCAGGGTTGCTGGGGAGAGAATGGGGATTTTTATTGAATTCTCCACTCACCCCACTTGCATCTGGTACTGATTCCTTATTGGACCCAGGGGGTTGAGGCAGGTCTCAGCTGCGGACACTGGGGAAAAAGGACAGCAAAGATATTACTTATATGAGTTTTGGCTTTCATTGTGAACAGGAATTAGTTAGTAGCCCTATAGAGATACTTCAAAAGTGATTCTTTAAAGAATATTAATTATGCTTTAAATGGTTTGGAAAAGCTATACTCCCCAGCAAGGTGAAGAATGATAGCCACAGACAGAGTTACACTGGAGGGAAAGGAATCACATTGGCTCACTCTCATTAATGTTAATGGATAGGTTCACCCACACACTGGTGGGAAAAAGAATCTGTTGTGAACTGAACTATTTTCAGTCCTGGTGGTTGCTAAATTAATATCTTCTTAAGAAGTCAAGTTACGCTCAGATATACCACAGGGAAACTACCATCTGCTCTAAAGTCACTTTTTAGAGAAGATTCTCCAGGGTTCCTTCTAGCCTACAGATGCTACATCAATCTGGAAAGTAATTTCTAGGAAGCTAGTTCATTATCATGTATCTTTCTACTGTTCTCACAACTACGGCTCTCAAACTCCCTAGTTGAAAAGTAAAATGTGTTATGTGCATCCCCTTCCCTCCTGCCTCCTTCCTTTCTCTCTCTCTCCCTCCCTCCCCCGCCTCCCTCTCTCCCTTCCTTTTCTTATAGTTATACACTAAGTTTTGCAAACTCTAAACTTGGGGCTGGTTCTTTTTTTGCAAAATTTACTTTCTCTTTTTTTCCTTTCTCATTCCTCTATCAGGTGATGATACATTAAAATTATGGGACATCCGACAGTTTAATAAGCCACTTTTTTCAGCCTCGGGTCTTCCCACCATGTTCCCAATGTAAGTAGCATATTTTTAATATTCGATAAGCACAAGAGAATGGACAAGTAATTTTTTCATCTTCATGTTAATTTATAGTATGTGTCTTACATTTTCTAGAAAATGGACTTGAAGAGTGATTGAAATAGGTTTTTTGAAAGATGAATTTTTATTTTTCCTTTCATTTCGTACATTCTTCAGAATATAAAATTCTATTTTTGAAATTGAAATCATGGCTGTTCATGTATTTGTGTGTGTGAATATATATATTGTATGCACACATAGGTCTTGGGGTAGTAAAAACATTTTAAAGGGTTGAATTGTTCTTTTAATAGTGTATAAATGACAGAGTAGGCCTGTCTTTTGTTTTCTTTTAAAATTTGAATCCTCCTACCATTAAAGCAAGTCTTCATAGTTACTGAATATTATATGTCATTTTCTCAATTTTTTCTTATCATCATTTCAATCAGTAATTCGGTAACTGTCACTTATTCAAACTGTCTTGCTCTGGGTAGCTGAACACTGTTATCTGCATTCTACTGAGTTGATAACTGAAGCTTTAAAGATTTTTCTGCAAACAGCTGAGGTTGGGATTTCATCTCTAAGTCCTACAGTTGGTGCCTAAGCAAAAATGTCTATTTTGGTAGAAATAAAATTTCTCACCTGTATTAAATAATGACCAACAAGGAGAGTGTGAAGGTAATGGAAGCAGCAAATGGAGGAAGCTGTATAATCTCAGAGCACTAACTCTGACACAGTCTATTGCCCATGGCATTTATCTGTTAAAACAAACAGATGGATAAACAAACATGAATTTATAGCCGATATGAATCTTTTGAGCCTTATGCCTGCTGCAAGTAATGCTAACTAGATAGCGTCTTTGGCTCATGTCTTAGATTATTCACAGTCAGGTGGCCAGACCTCTCATCACAAGAGCTGTTGAATCACAGCCATCAATTAGGTTCCAGCGGTACAAGCTGCTCCTCATTTCATGGTGCTTGACTTGACAAAACTCAAATTGTTTGAGAGGTGGTGCTGATAAAAATAGTTCCCAAACTGATCAAAATAATCACTACTTAGACGTCAGTCATACACTGTCTATTTGTGTATAGACAGGGTCAATGTCTATATTGAGTTTTTCCCACACGTTATTTACATTGAAAGATATTATAATGTATAGAAATTAGAGCACAGATTCTGGAGTCAGGCTGTCTAAGTTCGAATCCCAGCTGTACCACTTACTTTTGTGATCTTGGACAAGGTTTATTTAACCTCTTCCTGCCTCAGTTTCCTAATCAGTAACATGGGGATAATAGTATCTACTTCATAGGGTTATTGTGAGTATTAAGTGAATTAATATAAGTGCCTGACTTAGTATAAACCCTATGTAAGAGTTGTCTCTTATTACAGTGAGGTTGTTTATATTTTAACTCATTATCACTGCACTGTTGTGGCATCATAAGCCTATACTTATAAACTCTTTTTGTCTGTAGGACTGACTGCTGTTTCAGTCCAGATGATAAACTCATAGTCACCGGTACGTCTGTTCAAAGGGGATGTGGCAGCGGCAAACTTGTTTTCTTTGAGCGCAGGACTTTCCAAAGGGTGTATGAAATAGACATCACAGATGCGGTATGTGTGTTCTTTCCTCCCAGCCTTGAGAATGAAGTGAAGTTTGCCTCTTAGCCATTTTTGGTTTTGGTTTTGAAACAGAACATAAGTTCTTGCCCTTACAGTACAGTGGTAGCTGCTTTTTTTCTCCAGCGCAGGAATTATTAGTACATTGCAGACTGGCTTATCTACACTTTTCCCTCCCCAACCCAATATTTCCTATAGGCCCACACTTTAGTCAGAATTTCAGCTGGGTCTGGGATGTTTACCCGCTCTGCCAACCAATTTGAGGAGAGAAGAAGCTGATCTTCATGTAACGTACAGAAAGGAGCTTCCCACAATGTGCATGTTTGTAAGGATTCAGGGATTATGGACAGAAGTGAAACGTTATGCCCTCAGAATGTGATGAAGTGTATCATTGTTTGAAAACTTTGACAGAATTCTCCTTGTTAGAGGTGTCATTAAGGTAAGACTCAGCTTCCACTGAGGTTAATATCTATTTAGTTATTAGAAGTTTAAAACATTTCAGATTTAACTTCCACATCTGAAAAACCCCCCTTTAGTTTTCTTTACATATTTATGTAAGCACTAAAACACCAGCATGCGTGCATTCATTCATTCATTCATTCATGTCTAGAGACTGGAGCCGTATGTAATACAATAATAGTGAAGATTTCCAGAGGAAAATCTGAGCTCCTTTAAAGTCTTTGAAAGTATGTATTAGTATTTAGATGGTAAGGCAAATCATTGTTATTTTTCGAGTATGAAACAGGCCAATTAATGTCTGTGCAAATTTTCTTTGGCTCATAGTCAAATCCTTTAGTAATATCCTGTATCTTAAACAGTGCTTATGTAGATTTCTCCGGTTGTTTCAGCTCTACGTAAACAGTTGAGACATATTATGTACTTAAATGATTCAGACAATTGAACAACTGTTTTTAAATCACCAGCAAAAAGCTCCTGTCTCTAATGTTTTAATATTACTGTGGAGTCTTAAGTTGTAGGCACTAAATTCGAAACCATGGTATAGAGACAATGAACTAACAATGAGACTAATTCTAGATGAGTACTTTAAGTTTTATAGATTCTAATCTCATGACATAATTTGAAATGTGCCAACACTAATAATACTTTTTTTGGGGTGCATCCAGGAGCCAACTAAAACACTAGAATCAAAGAAAAACACTCTTGACTCTATCAACTTTAATCTCAAAAAATAAAATTATTATAATGGGTTGTTCCAGAAGTAAGCTGGTTTTGTTTTGGTTTTTAATGCCTCTCAACGACTATACATCTCAGTATGACTCATGGGGTTGTGTTTTTAAATTATAATTTAAATTGAAATGTAATTAAATTAAGGGATATAGAAGTATGATTGTACTTTTAAAGACATGTGGATGTCATAAGTGTACAGAACACACTGTTTGTTGTGTTGCTCTGAATTGCTTTTCTAACTAGATGTTTTTGTCCATGGCACTTACCACCATCTCATCTATTATATATTTGTTTGTTTTTGTCTGTCTGCTTCCACCAGGATGTACGCCCATGAGGGTAGAAACTTTGTCTGTTTTGTTCACTGCAATATCCCCAATGCTCAGAACAGTGCCTGGCACATAGAAGGTGCTTGTTTATTGAATGAGTGAATGGTATACTTGGGAAGTGCAAGTAATGCATACTGTAGAGCACAGGTGTGTCTTTGGAGAGTGAGGCAGGAGAGAAGTATCTAGAGATGGAAGGGTAAACTGACTTTGTATACCATAATAAAGTGACTTTATCTTATGGTTTTTTGTTTTTCGTTTTTTTTTTTAAAGCAAAGGAATGACATACTCAGATCCAGGTCTTAGACGTTGATTTTTATTGAAGTGTGAAGGTTAGATTTACAAGACGTAGTATTTATTTGTATATGTATAATTTAGGAGACTGGGTCAGTGTTCCCTGCAATTAAAAGAAAACAAAAAAAGATAGCAGGTTTTAGAAGAAAGACAGCGAGTATGTTGTTGGTACGTTGAACTTGAAGTACCTTTAGGACCTCTGGGTGGAGATGTTCAGTGGGCAGAAGGGTAGATAACTTTGGTGCTTAGAAGAAAGAAGACACAGTTTTGGGAGGAGTATTTATAGTTCATAGTTGAAATGTTGGTTGCTGATTAGTTTGATCACAGAAAGGGCATGAAGGATGGAGAATATGAGCCCTAGGAAACCAGAGCATTTAAGGGATGAGCAAGTGAAGAGATACAAAGAAAAGAGTGAGGTCATTAAGGAAACAGAATTTATCATATTGAATTATCTTAGAAAAGTCAGAAAACTGATTTTGAGACCCATTTTAATAGATGGATGAAGAGAGAACTTCAAATAGGGACAAAACCACACACCTTAAAGTGGCCTTTTAAATCATTGATTTAGGATTTGTTTGTCTTTTTTTGGTTGTTAACATCAGACAGCATTGTTTTCTGTTTATATTGTAGGACGGTATGCTAAAGGGACTTTAAACTGCCCCTTTGATCCCTATTTTCTCAAGTTTTAAGTCTTCTTGGAATGTAGAAAAATAAACAAATTCATTCTTTGGGATGGATAAAGAGGGGGGACACTTTGCTAGAAGGGCCAAAAACCACCTCTTTTATTTAATTGTATTTTTGTTATGAAAAGCCAGGATTGTCATTTCTTTTGGAAACACCACACTCTGCTATAATAAGGTACTTACTGTATTGAGTTTTAATTTAGCTAAAAGGCAGCATCTCATATTCTTAATATCAACATTTAGTTGTTTGCTTGTTTGACTAGGCACAGGCAGTGGTGCTGTTAGGTCTATCCTAAAGCCATTTACTTCAGTAAAGTATGATTGACTGCATTTTCCCACACCCTTTTCTAAAACTAAATAAATCCCTAGACAGTTATATTCTGGAATGCCAAGCTCAATATAGATAGGGAGCCAAACATTGTTTTCAGTTAGGGAATGTTAACAATCTATACAATTAATTTCCTAATAACTAAAAACTGTCCTACAATCTTCACAATAAATAGCTTTTTAAAATATAACAATTATATTTTCCATATTTAGTTTTGAAACAAACTTTAAAAATGGTTTTAATTGCACTCTCTGCATTGTCATATGCTCTGAAAATGTTTCTTTCTCTATTTAGTTTAGAGACTCTCAACGCTCTTTGCTAGGAGATGACAAATGTTTAACATTTACTATTTTTACTGTGTGATGTTTGTACACATTTTACAGTTCTGCTGAAATTATTTTTAGGTGTTTCCTTTTCCTAGTCCAATTTTGTTCCCTCAAGTTTAAAAAAAATGCATATCCTCATTTATCATCTACTTCGTTGTAATTTGAATAATGTGCTTAGCCTCTTTTCTAAGATAAATTCCAGAATATAATTTGATCTTGAATTTAAAAGCTCACCTTTGTCTTTGTGTAGATGGGACCCTAGCATGTTTATATATTGTGTAAAAAGCTTCCATTACTCTATTTTATGTGAAAAAGCATAGGAGAGAAGGAATGGACTAAATGTAATTTGGAGATGACCTATCATTTTTTTAAAAGGTAATTATGTTTAGAAGAAACATAGAAATTTTTAAGTCTTTTCAAAGTTCCAGTTATTTCAGGAAATGCTGTGACATAACATTTAAAACTATTATTAGCTTAGTGATTTTTCATCAAACTATACTTTGTTGCAAAATGATTAATAGAATTTCCTTTTTTACTAATATAAATCAAGGGACATGGTTTATGCAATTGTACTAGTATATTACCATTTATACTCTTTAACCCAAGCATAGTGAAATGAAGTTGTTTTGACCTGGTATTAAGATGGTGGCCTCTTCACCTCAGTTGCTTTGGGCAGTAATTTAAGAGAGAGCAGACATTGCCTTGTGTAGAGAGAAGAAAAAGGTGGAAAGGAAAACAGCCAGAAATTTCACACGTGGTCCCAACTTCTCTTCTAATTTGTTTGTTTGTTTACGTAGTTTGGTGAGGGATCTCTGTTTCTGTAAACACTGAATGAACAAAGTGAAGAGAAGAAAAAGAAAAACTAAACCTTTATTTTTAAAACATAGCTATAGCATTTAGCACGGCTACTGAACGGAAGGGAAGGGAAATTTGCTTCGGCATTTTCAACTAGACTGTAGGCATTTCAAAGTTGATTGAGAATCCTGGTGCCCATATAAGAGAGATAATAGTAAAGGTCTTTTAAGGAAGAAAAAAACTCATTTGTGATAATCTGAAGAATATTTGATTATCTTTAGGAATGCTTTTTAAGCATTGAAGAGAATAGATAGCAAAGAACAAGGATTATCTTAGAGTTTTCTTTCTACCACTACTTGTTCTCTGCAATATCCCTTTCCCGTGGGAGCTGAAATCCGGATTATGCACGCTTACTTACTTACTGCCTATCTACCTACAGGCTGTATCTCTGCCCCTTATTATCGTAGGTATTGGTTGAAAAATACATAATTATTGTCAAAGTTATGTTAATTAAGTAATAGTTTATATATTTACCAAAAGGTGGGGAAAGTGTCTTATTTCAGACATACTTATCCGATTACAGAGATAGCCTACTGCATATATTGAGGAGAAGGTAAGGTCCATATTGTGTAAAAAAAAAAAAGAGATTTCTTTAAAAGAACAAAAATTTCCATAAAAATACCAACTGTCTTTCCTTCTTTATATAGTTAGGTGAAGTTCTGAAGAGAACTTGAGTTCTCATTATTTTTCTAAACATCATATCTTATCACATTACCCATAGATTATACTGAGATATGACCTTTAAATTAATGAATTTTGATGTCCAAGAAAATTGCTATATGTGTCAATATATAAAATGACATATAACATATAAAATGAAAGGATTAGCACTTCCATTTCACATAAAAAGTTTTTGTGTTCTTATTAGGAGAGAATATTGATATTTTATATCCAAAGAGATTGAATAAGTATAAATGGATATAATGGGGCCATGAAATAATAGACCCTTCATGAATCTAGCTATGTATCTTAATTAATAAGTGTAAGAGACATGCTGACTCTTCAGACTACAATCCCCCCATGTTATTTGTGCATGTGAATGAGAGAAGAAAGGTCATTCAAATTAATGGATATTCCAAGGAGTCCTCAGAATTGGCTTTGGAATGTGTCTTTGTTCTTATATTTGAATACAGATAACGACTAATATGGGAATTTACTTCAAACTTAATGAGTTAATGAAGCTGTGCCTGTGAAAGCTTGTCTCTGAAGGAGCTGAAGAACTCAACTGTTCTTCCATTTTGTACTGGGAATAGACTAATGATCTGTCTTACTGATATAAAGTCCCGGCTCAGGCCGAATCACACGTCTTTAAGCGTTTTCTAGAAATAAAGGATTCAAGCGGTGTCTTTGCCCAGTCAGGATCGCATAAGGAATAGTAGTACAACAGTGCATTAAGTAGACTTCCCTGTGCTATACAGCATGTTCCCATCAGTTGTCTATTTTATACATAGTATCAATAGTGTCTATGTGTCAATCCCTATCTCCCAATTCCTCCCACCCCACCCCTTTCCCCCTTGGTATCCATACATTTATTCTCTACGTCTGTGTCTCTGTGTCTGCTTGGTAATTAAGGTCATCTATACCATTTTTCTGGATTCCACATATATGCGTTAATATACGATATTTGTTTTTGTGACTTACTTCACTCTATATGACACTCTTTAGGTCCATCCACGTCTCTACAAATGACCCAGTTTCGTTCCTTTCTGTGGCTGAGTAATATTCCATTGTTTGTATGTACCACATCCATATCCATTCTTTTTTTTTTTCATACCCATTCTTAATCCATTCCTTTGTTGATGGACATTTAGGTTTTCTTTAAGTAGCGAAGAAAAGAGATGCCATTGGGTTATGATGGAAAAAAATATTACATTTTTACCACTTTTGTGATTTGACTTACTAAACCCTTTCTTCAGATTCAGTAACTGGAACTCAGCTGGAGTCCCCTGCTGAGTTAGCCTCACAGTGTCCAGGATGGGAGTAGTGTCCATAAGATGTGATTAAATTACTTTTCATTGCACCTAAAGGTATCATGCTGTGGATGTTCCAGGACAGTAGTTCTCAGGATTTAAAGAGTGCACTTGAGTGTTCATCTGTAGGCATGTGAGAATAGAGAGGAAAGAAACCACCAATTTCATGATGGTTTAACTGTTAATATGTACCTTATCAAGTCTTAAAATGCTTTACGTAGGGAAAATGAAAGGAACAAGCTTAGTGCTGATTATTTTTTATTATTTTTAAAGTGCACAGTTCTGTGATTTTTAACCCCTATAGATTCCTGTAGTTCCATCAATACAATCAGGATACAGAACAGTTAGTTCCATCACCCCCTAAAAACTCCTTTGTGCCATCCCTCTATAGTTACCCTCTTACGCCCTCCCTCGCTCTCCACTCCTTATCCCTGGCATGCACTGGTCTGTTCTCCATCACTATAGTGTTGACTTTTCAAGAATGTCATACAAATGGACTTATATAGTGTGTAACCTTTTTAGATCAACTTCTTTCAGCAGAATCCTTTGAGACTCATCCCGGTTAGTTGTGCATATCAATAACTTGTTACATTTTATTGCTGAATAGTATTCCACTGTATGGATATAGCACAGTGTTTCTATCTACTAAAGGACATTTGATTATTTCTAATTTTTGGAGATTACGGATGGAGCTGCTGTAAGCATTCGTATAGAGGTAAGTTTCCTTTTCTCTAGGGCAAATACCTAAGAGTAGGCTTGCTGGGTCATATAGTGAGTGTATATTTATTTTTATGAGAAACTCCAAGCCATCTTCAGATTAACAATGTCATTTTGTATTCCCACCAACAGTGTATGTGTTTTTTACTTACTCTGCATCCTCACCAACACTTTGTATGGTAACATTTTTTATTTTATACATTCTAATAGGTGTGTGGAGTGGTTATAATGTGAATTTTCCTAATGGCCAGTGATGTTGAATATCTTCATGTGTCCATTTTCCATAGTTGTATTCTCTTGGGTGAAATGCCTCTTCAAGTCTTTGGCCCTGTTTTAAATGAGGTTGTTTGTTTCTTACTATTAATTTTGAGAGTCCTCTATATATATTCTAGATACCAAGTTCTTGGGCTATTCTCTCCCAGTATGTTGCTTGTTTTTTTCTTTTTCTTAATAGAGTCTTTTACAAGGCAAAATACATTATTTTTTTTAACCTCTTTATTGGAGTATAATTGCTTTACAATGGTGTTAGTTTCTGCTTTATAACAAAGTGAATCACTTATACGTATACATATGTTCCCACATCTCTTCCCTCTTCCGTCTCCCTCCCTCCCACCCTCCCTATCCCACCCCGCTAGGTGATCACAAAGCACCGAGCTGATCTCCCTGTGCTATGCGACTGCTTCCCACTAGCTATCAATTTTACATTTAGTGTACTTATGTCCACGCCACTCTCTCACTTTGTCAAAGCTTACCCTTCCCCATCGCCATATCCTCAAGTCCATTCTCTAGTAGGTCTGTCTCTTTATTCCCGTCTTGCCCCTAGGTTCTTCATGACCATCTTTTTTTTTTTTTTAGATTCCATATATATATGTGTTAACATACGGTATTTGTTTTTCTCTTTCTGACTTACTTTGTATGACAGACTCTAGGTCCATCCACCTCACTATGAATAACTCAATTTTGTTTCTTTTTATGGCTGAGTAATATTCCATTGTACATATATGTGCCACATCTTCTTTATCCATTCATCTGTTGATGGACACTTAGGTTGCTTCCATGTCCTGGCTATTGTAAATAGAGCTGCACTGAACATTGTGGTCCATGACTCTTTTTGAATTATGGTTTTCTCAGTGTATATGCCCAGTAGTGAGATTGCTGGGTCGTATGGTAGTTCTATTTTTAGTTTTTTAAGGAACCTCCATACTGTTCTTCATAGTGGCTGTATCAATTTACATTCCCACCAACAGTGCAGGAGGGTTCCCTTTTCTCCACACCCTCTCCAGCATTTATTGTTTGTAGATTTTTTGATGATGGCCATGCTGACCGGTGTGAGATGATATCTCATTGTAGTTTTGATTTGCATTTCTCTAATGATTAATGATGTGAGCATTCTTTCATGTGTTTGTTGGCAATCTGTATATCTTCTTTGGAGAAATGTCTATTTAGATCTTCTGCCCATTTTTGGATTGGGCTGTTTGTTTTTTTTTGATATTGAGCTGCATGAGCTGCTTGTAAATTTTGGAGATTAATCCTTTGTCAGTTGCTTCATTTGCAAATAGTTTCTCCCATTCTGAGGGTTGTCTTTTTGTCCTGTTTATGGTTTCCTTTGCTGTGCAAAAGCTTTTCAGTTTCATTAGGTCCCGTTTGTTTATTTTTGTTTTTATTTCCACTTCTCTAGGAGGTGGGTCAAAAAGGAGCTTGCTGTGATGTATGTCATAGACTATTCTTCCTATATTTTCCCCTAAGAGTTTGATAGTGTCTAGCCTTACATTTAGCTCTTTAATCCATTTTGAGTTTATTTTTGTGTATGGTGTTAGGGAGTGTTCTAATTTCATACGTTTACATGTACCTGTCCAGTTTTCCGAGCACCAGTTACTGAAGAGGCTCTCTCTTCTCCACTGTGTATTCTTGCCTCCTTTATCAAAGATAAGGTGAACATATGTGTGTGGGTTTATCTCCGGGCTTTCTATCCTGTTCCATTGATCTATATTTCTGTTTTGGTGCCAGTACCATACTATCTTGATTACTGTAGCTTTGTAGTATAGTCTGAAGTCAGGAAGCCTGATTCCTCCAGCTCCGTTTTTCTTTCTCAAGATTGCTTTGGCTATTCGGGGTCTTTTGTGTTTCCATACAAATTGTGAATTTTTTTGTTCTAGTTCTGTGAAAAATGCCAGTGGTAGTTTGATAGGGATTGCATTGAATCTGTAGATTGCTTTGGGTAGTAGAGTCATTTTCACAATGTTGATTCTTCCAATCCAAGAACATGGTATATCTCACCATCTCTTTGTATCATTTTTAATTTCTTTCCTCAGTGTCTTATAAGTTTCTGCATGCAGGTCTTTTGTCTCCTTAGGTAGGTTTATTCCTAGATATTTTATTCTTTTTGTTGCAGTGGTAAATGGGAGTGTTTCCTTAACTTCACTTTCAGATTTTTCATCATTAGTGTATAGGAATGCTAGAGATTTCTGTGCATTACTTTTGTATCCTGCTACTTTACCGAATTCATTCACTAGATCTAGTAGTTTTCTGCTAGCATCTTTAGGATTCTCTATGTATAGTATCATGTCATCTGCAAACAGTGACAGCTTTACTTCTTCATTTTCGATTTGGATTCCTTTTATTTCTTTTTCTTCTCTGATTGCTGTCGCTAACACTTCCAAAACTATGGTGAATAATAGTGGTGAGAGTGGGCAACCTTGTCTTGTTCCTGATCTTTGTGGAAATGGTTTCAGTTTTTCACCATTGAGGACGATGTTGGCTGTGGGTTTGTCATATGTGGCCTTTATTATGTTGAGGAAAGCTCCCTCTATGCCTACTTTCTGGAGGGTTTTAATCATAAATGGGTGTTGAATTTTGTCAAAAGCTTTCTCTGCATCTATTGAGATGATCATATGGTTTTTCTCCTTCAATTTGTTAATATGGTTTATCACATTGATTGATTTGCATATAGTGAAGAATCCTTGCATTCCTGGGATAAACCCCACTTGATCATGGTGTATGATCCTTTTAATGTGTTGTTGGATTCTGTTTGCTAGTATTTTGTTGAGGATTTTTGCATCTATGTCCCTCAGTGATAATGGCCTATAGTTTTCTTTCTTTGTGACATTTTTGTCTGGTTTTGGTATCAGGGTGATGGTGGCCTCATAGAATGAGATTGGGAGTGTTCCTCCCTCTGCTATATTTTGGAAGAATTTGAGAAGGATAGGTTTTAGCTCTTCTCTAAATGTTTGATAGAATTCGCCTGTGAAGCCATCTGGTCCTGGGCTTTTGTGTGTTGGAAGATTTTTAATCACAGTTTCAGTTTCAGTGCTTGTGATTGGTTTGTTTATATTTTCTATTTCTTCCTGGTTCAGTATCGGAAGGTTGTGCTTTTCTAAGAATTTGTCCATTTCTTCCAGGTTGTGCATTTTATTGGCATATAGTTGCTTGTAGTAATCTCTCATGATCCTGTGTATTTCTGCAGTGTCAGTTGTTACTTCTCCTTTTTCATTTCTAATTCTATTGATTTGAGTCTTCTCCCTTTTTTTCTTGATGAGTCTGGCTAATGGGTTATCCATTTTGTTCATCTTCTCAAGGAACCAGCTTTTAGTTTGATTGACCTTTACTGTCGTTTCCTTCATTTCTTTTTCATTTATTTCTGATCTGATCTTTATGATTTCTTTCCTTCTGCTAACTTTGCGGGTTTTTTGTTCTTCTTTCTCTAATTTCTTTAGGTGCAAGGTTAGGTTGTGTTTTCGAGATGTTTCCTGTTTCTTAAGGTAGGATTTTATTGCTATAAACTTCCCTCTTAGAGTTGCTTTTGCTGCATCCCATAGGTTGTGGGTCGTCATGTTTTCATTGTCTTTTGTTTCTAGGTATTTTTTGATTTCCTCTTTGATTTCTTCAGTGATCTCTTGATTATTAAATACTATATTGTTTAGCCTCCATGTGTTTATATTTCTTACAGATTTTTTCCTGTAATTGATATCTAGTCTCATAGCGTTGTGGTCAGAAAAGATACTTGACACAAACTCAATTTTCTTAAATTTACCAAGGCTTGTTTTGTGACCCAAGATATGATCTATCCTGGAGAATGTTCCATGAGCACTTGAGAAGTATGTGTATTCTGTTGTTTTTGGATGGAATGTCCTATAAATATCAATTAAGTCCACTTTGTTTAATGTATCATTTAAAGCTTTTGTTTCCTTATTTATTTTCATTTTGAATGATCTGTCCATTGGTGAAAGTGGGGTGTTAAAGTCCCCTACTATGATTGTGTTACTGTCGATTTCCCCTTTTATGGCTGTTAGTGTTTGCCTTATGTATTGAGGTGCTCCTATGTTGGGTGCATAAATATTTCCAATTGTTATATCTTCTTCTTGGATCAATCCCTTGATCATTTTGTAGTGTCCTTCTTTGTCTCTTGTAGTAGTCTTTATATTAAAGTCTATTTTGTCTGATATGAGAATTGCTACTCCAGCTTTCTTTTGATTTCCATTTGCATAGAATATCTTTTTCCATCCCCTCACTTTCAGTCTGTATGTGTCCCTAGGTCTGAAGCGGGTCTCTTGTAGACAGCATATATACGGGTCTTGTTTTTGTATCCATTCAACCAGTCTATGTCTTTTGGTTGGAGCATTTAATCCTATTACATTTAAGGTAGTTACCGATATGTATGTTCCTATTCCCATGTTCTTAATTGTTTTGGGTTTGTTACTGTAGGTCTTTTCCTTCTCTTGTGTTTCCTGCCTAGAGAAGTTCCTTCAGCATTTGTTGTAAAACTGGTTTGGTGGTGCTGAATTCTCTTAGCTTTTGCTTGTCTGTAAATGTTTTAATTTCTCCATCAAATCTGAATGAGATCCTTGCTGGGTAGAGTAATCTTGGTTGTAGGTTTTTCCCTTTCATCACTTTAAATATGTCCTACCACTCCTTTCTGGCTTGCAGAGTTTCTGCTGAAAGATCAGCTGTTAACCTTATGGGTATCTGTTATGTGTTATTTGTTGGTTTTTCCCTTGCTACTTTTAATATTTTTTCTTTGTATTTAATTTTTGATAGTTTGATTAATATGTGTCTTGGCATGTTTCTCCTTGGATGTATCCTGTATGGGACTCTCTGTGCTTCCTGGACTTTATTAACTATTTCCTTTCCCATATTAGGGAAGTTTTCAGCTATAATCTCTTCAAATATTTTCTCAGTCTCTTTCTTTTTCTCTTCTTCTTCTGGGACCCCTATAATTTCCAATGTTGGTGTGTTTAATGTGGTCCCAGAGGTCTCTGAGACTGTCCTCAATTCTTTTCATTCTTTTTTCTTTATTCTGCTCTGCAGTAGTTATTTCCACTATTTTATCTTCCATGTCGCTTATCCGTTTTTCTGCCTCAGTTATTCTGCTATTGTTCCCTTCTAGAGAATTTTTAATTTCATTTATTGTGTTGTTCATCACTGTCTGTTTGCTCTTTAGGTCTTCTAAGTCCTTGTTAAATGTTTCTTGTATTTTCTGTATTCTATTTCCAAGATTTTGGATCATTTTTACTATTGTTATTGTGAATTCTTTTTCAGGTAGACTGCCTATTTCCTCTTCATTTGTTAGGTCTGGTGGGTTTTTGCCTTGCTCCTTCATCTGCTGTGTGTTTCTCTGTCTTCTCATTTTGCTTACCTTACTGTGTTTGGGGTCTCCTTTCCTCAGGCTGCAGGTTTGTAGTTCCTGTTGTTTTTGGTGTCTGTCCGCAGTGGCTAAAGTTGGTTCAGTGGGTTGTGTAGGCTTCCTGGTGGAGGGGACTAGTGCCTGTGTTCTGGTGGATGAGGCTGGGTCTTTTCTTTCTGGTGGGTAGGTCCACGTCTGGTGGTGTGTTGGGGTGTCTGTGGCCTTAGGATGATTTTAGGCAGCCTCTCTGCTAATGATGGGGTTGTGTTCCCATCATTGCTAATGGATGGGGTTGTGTTAATGGATGCTAATGGATGGGGTTGTGTTCCTGTCTTGCTAGTTGTTTGGCCTAGGGTGTCCAGCACTGTTGCTTGCTGGTCATTGAGTGAAGCTGGGTCTTGGCGTTGAGATGGAGATCTCTGGGAGATTTTTGCCGTTTGATATTACATGGAGCTGGGAGGTCTGTTGTGGACCAGTGTCCTGAACTTGGCTCTCCTGCCTCAGTGGCACAGCCTTGACGCCTGGCTGGAGCACCAAGAGCCTTTCATCCACACAGCTCAGAATAAAAGGGAGAAAAAAAAGAGAGAAAGAAAGAATGAAGATAATATAAAATAAAATAAGGAAAGTTATTAAAATAAAAAATAATTACAAAGAAAAATTTTTAAAAAGTAAAAAAAAAAAAAACAACGTACAGACAGAACCCTAAGACAAATGGTAAAAGCAAAGCTATACAGACAAAATCATACCCAGAAGCATACACATACATACTCTCAAAAAGAGAAAAAGGGAAAAAATATCTATATATCTTTGCTCCCAAAGTCCACCTCCTCAATTTGGGATTATTCGTTGTCTATTCAGGTATTCCACAGGTGCAGGGTACATCACGTTGATTGTGGAGATTTAATCCTCTGCTCCTGAGGCTGCTGGGAGAGATTTCCCTTTCTCTTCTTTGTTTGCACAGCTCCAAGGGTTCAGCTTTGCATTTCGACCCACCTCTGCCTGTAGGTCACCTGAGGGCGTCTGTTCTTCGCTCATACAGGACAGGGTAAAGGAGCCACTGATTCGGGTGCTCTGGCTCACTCAGGAGAGGGGGGGAGGGAGGGGCACGGAATGTTGGGCCGGCCCGCGGAGGCAGAGGCCATTGTGACATTGCACCAAACTGTGTGTTCTTCCGGAGAAGTTGTCCCTGGATCCCGGGACCCTGGCAGTGGCGGGCTGCACAGGCTCCCAGACAGGGAGGTTGGATAGTGACCTGTGCTTGCACACAGGCTTCGTGGTGGTGGCGGCAGCAGCCTTAGTGTCTCATGCCCGTCTCTGGGGTCCGCGCTGATAGCTGCGGCTCACGCCTGTCTCTGGAGGTACTTTTAAGCGGCACCCTGAATCCCCTCTCCTTGCGCACCAGGAAACAAATAGGCAGGAAAAAGTCTTGCCTCTTCGGCAGCTCCAGACTTTTTCCTGGACTCCCTCCCGGCTAGCCGTGGCGCACTAGCCCCCTTCAGGCTGTGTTCACGCAGCCAACCCCAGTCCTCTCTCTGGGATCCGACCGAAGCCCGAGCCTCAGTTCTCAGCCCCCGCCCGCCCCGGCGGGTGAGCAGACAAGCCTCTCGGGCTGGTGAGTGCCGGTCGGCACTGATCCTCCGTGTGGGAATCTCTCTGCTTTGCCCTCTGCACCCCTGTTGCTGTGCTCTCCTCCGCGGCCCCGAAGCTCCCCGCCCTCCAACACCCGCAGTCTCCGCCCACGAAGGGGCTTCCTAGTGTATGGAAACCTTTCCTCCTTCACAGTGCCCTCCCACTGGCGCAGGTCCCGTCCCTATCCTTTTGTCTGTGTTTATTCTTTTTTCTTTTGCCCTACCCAGGTACGTGGTGAGTTTCTTGCCTTTTGGGAGGTCTGAGGTCTTCTGCCAGTGTTCAGTAAGTGTTCTGTAGGAGTTGTTCTGCATTTAGATGTATTTCTGATGTATTTGTGGGGAGGAAGGTGATCTCCGCGTCTTACTCTTCCACCACCTTGAAGCTCCTCCAGAATACTTTAATTTTGGTAAAGTCTAATTTATCAGTTTTTTATTTTGTAGAATGTAGCTTTGGTGTCACATCTAAGAATTCCTTGACTGACTCCAGGTTACACAGATTTTCTTCTGTTTTCTTCTAAAAGTTCTATGGTTTAATGTGGTTCATTTTGGGTGTGTGGTTTATTTTGAGCTAACCTTTGTGTAATAGAGTGAGATATAGGTTGAATCAAGGCCAGGACTAGGGTCAAACTCAAGCACAAAATTGAAGGAGGTATCAAAAAACTCAGTAATCAAAGCAAATTAACATTTTAATGCAATATTATAAAAAATAAGAATTAATGCATAAAATTCATGATGAGTAAAATTCCAGTGCTTTAAATAAAAATGGGATCAGTAACAGCGCTATGCCAAGCTGTATTGAAGCCCGAGGCAAAAGGAAAATTCAGTTGAACTGAGGCTGCCTTAATTTAAACTTTTGATCTTTTGTTCATTACAGGTTTTTTTGTAGGGGGGGATAGGGTGGAGTACCAGAGTGGGGAAATAGTAAACTCACTGCTGCCTTAGTGATACTTTGAATTCTGGGCTAATTCCCCGGTCCACCTACTGCTATTTAGTTTTCAGAAACCTGAAATTTAGGTTTTATAACTGCATTCAGAGGGAGAGACTGAGTGGAATGTGATCCCTGTATCTCACCCAGCACCAGGAGATTTTTTTTTTTTTTTTTTTTTTTGTGGTATGCGGACCTCTTACTGTTGTGGACTCTCCCGTTGCGGAGCACAGGCTCCGGACGTGCAGGCTCAGCGGCCATGGCTCACGGGCCCAGCTGCTCCGCGGCATGTGGGATCTTCCTGGACCGGGGCATGAACCCATGTCCCCTGCATCGGCAGGCGGACTCTCAACCACTGCGCCACCAGGGAAGCCCAGGAGATTTTCTTTTAATTAAAAAAATCATAACTGTGGTGGAAAACTATGTGAAATAAATAATGAAATTGCAGCAAATGTGCCTAGGAGGAAGCTTGAAGATCACTGCACATTTGCAAGGACGTTCACATTATAGAAAATAAATTAATGTCTTTGATCCTAGTGCGAGTCCCCTCTGCTACACTGGTGATAGGTTCCCTTCACATAAGTATGCCACAGGCAAAGCTGCTGGCTTTTGCTTCATCAGCTGCCATCTGGCATCAGGCATACGTTGCTCCGTGTCTCAATATTATCTTCCAGAGTCCATCTTGCCTACCTGAGGACCACGGCTCAACTCTCCTATATGAAAATTAGACTTTAACAGAAGAGGTTTACAACCTCCCTAAGAGTTCATTTCTATTTATGAAATCCCATACCATCATATCTTTTTTTTTTTTCATTATTTTTAGGCTCACATTCTCATGCTTAGAGCCCACATCCTTTACTCTAGTCCTCAAGGAATTGGAGAACAGCTGGTCAACATCCTCTATTTCCTTTAAGATTATAAAGTTGCTGTTCTGTCTTCTCTTGTCTAAGTGAACCAAACTTAGTTGTTGTTGTTTTAACCTTTCCTTGTGGGTCATATTTTCTCAACACTTCTGTTATCTTTGGTACTCTTCTTCTCAGACATTTCTGGATTTTCCAGTGACCGAATTGGAGTAAGGGACTCCTTGGTGCCCTGTGGGTGGGAAGGGCATTATATTCCTGTGGTGAGAACAATGTATGGCACATGGTAGGTGTTTGGTGAAAATGTGTTTGTTAATTTTGCTTTACCTTCTGTTATATTTTATTATAGTATGTTCTTATCGGGACTTACTATAATGGCCTATTCCATACCAGCTTCTCTTGTTTTTGTTTTTTGTTAATAGTTTTTTCTAATTAATTTGGAATTTCAGAGCATAAATATGTTTTCTTTTAGATTTGATGAAAGAAGTACAAATTTTAATTGTCTCCTTCTTTAAAACTTGAGATGATCTTTTTTCAGACCTACTAAAAATAGCTATGTTTTGATTTCAGTGGAGGAAGCAAGTTTACTGTGGATGCTTAAAATACTGGTAATCTAAAACTGTAATGAATATAATTTTTTTTGGTCGTTATACTGTTAATGAATATGATCTGTTTCCTGGATCTCTTTTGTAGAACACACTCTGCTTTGAAGTAAAAATTATTTCTTGGAATTTGTCACTGTATTTTATCAAAATTCTAATCTCTATTCTTCCTTAGAAGACGAATTCTGATGTGCTTATCATTTCATTTCTATTCTCATTTCCAGTCTCTTTTAAAAGAACAATTTATAAATTTAACCAGTAGACTCTTAGTTCAGGAGCAGTTATTTAGAGTCTCTATTCAACATTTTCTTCTTTGAAATAACGTTTGCTGCAGGAATCCAGATTCAAAACCTATAGTGAGTTGTCTTTTCCTATAATTATCTGTCTGACAGTGATCTCATTTGGGGAGTTACAATTAGATGAAGAACCTATCACATCCTGCTTCAGGCTTCATAAATCATTGAAGGCGGAAGAATGAGGACTAAAAGCAGGGCTTGTCCAGTTTAGTACTTTATTCCTTTTCTAGTGTCATTTAACCCTGCAACATGCTGTATTAAAAGGCATCTACTACTTATTTGGTGTCAGCAGTCTCATGGAAATGTTTTCTGTTTACTATTTTGCTTCTATTTCTAGTCCTTCAAAGCAATAGAAACAGTCAATGTTTCCCTTTTGATTAGTTAGAAACTTTTTTTTTCTTCTCTACACAAGAGTTTGGTGTTTTATTGAATTGGCATTTAAACATATCTATACTTCCTAGTATAGACATAATTGCCACGAATGGCAAAACTGGGTGAAGAATCACCTACTAGATAACACGACCCTGAAGGAGAAACATACTTGACGCTATAAAATATCAAGAAAAGAGAACTTGATTTTGCAGATATGTAAATTTTGTAGGTGTTCAAAATGACACGCTATTCTTTATAAAATGTATAAAGTATAATACAGTAATGACCAGTGCTCTGTTGTCCAAACCCAGCACCATATTACATCACACTGGTAGAAGACCAAGTGAAGGACTTATATGTCTTGTAAGATTTTCTACCACGGATTTTCCTCTCCCAACCAGAATTTGATGAACGATCTTTGGTAACAAGTTTTCCGGCTGTTCTATCAGAATTCTGGCCAGACTTTCACAGTTTATATTCGTGTGGGGAAGAAAGACTTCTATAATTAACACATGTCCCAGGATAGTGTTTTTTCCTTTTTTGGAGTGATAGATAATGCTGTGTCTTGTATGATGAGGGGTTGTGAGACCCCCAAAGGGCTAAATTTTTTAAAAGAGTATGATTTGTAAAACATCTTTACCTATACTATATTAAGACAAATAGTGCTTTACGTATCCTGTATAGTTCATCTTCGAAGATTCAGCTTTTTCTTTAATTTTTGGTTCTACATACTTGATGATTTCCAAGATCTGATCATATATATTTCTTATCTAGTAGTTAGGGATTTCAAGCTTTATCCATTTGTGCTTTGTTTATTTATATAAAGAAAAGATTTATGGTTATTATCTTTATTCCCATCTCGAACTACTTATAAATGAAGAATGGTAAAGGGGTCTGGGTCTGTGTAGATTAGATCGAGAGAGATGGCCTTAGGTACTGCTTCCCAAGCTCTTTCACAAGCTGGTCCTCATGATAGATGATAATGTGTGATATAGCAGACAAACCCACTCTTTGCTGGAACTGACTTGCCTGAGGCTCCAGTGCCCCAGGCCCCTCTCAAGCCTGCGCGGCTCCATATCTTGACACACTTGATCCATCCTGTGCCCACCAGTAGGAAGTTCTACAAGAATATTGGGAATGTGCCTCAGTAAGCGCTGCTGCTTTTTGTTTTTTTTAATTTTTGAATTTCATTTTATTTATTTTTTTTACAGGAGGTGCTTATTAGTAATCCGTTGTTGTTGTTGTTGTTTTTTCGGTACGCGGGCCTCTCACTGTTGTGGCCTCTCCCGTTGCGGAGCACAGGCTCCAGACACGCAGGCTCAGCGGCCATGGCTCACGGGCCCAGCCGCTCCACGGCACGTGGGATCTTCCCGGACCGGGGCACGAATCCGCGTCCCCTGCATCGACAGGTGGACTCTCAACCACTGCACCACCAGAGAAGCCCAGTGATCCATTTTATACATATTAGTGTATACATGTCAATCCCAATCTCCCAATTCATCCCACCACCACCACCACCCCCAGTCACTTCCCCCCGCTTGTTGTATTTGCCTTGTAGGATCCACCACTGGTGTCACTCACCCTGTGGAATCCAGCTTCCAGCCTCTTATTTGTTTCCTGCTCCCAGACTGTCATTAATAAGAATAATTACCAGATTTTTTTTTTCAATCATTATTTGTGCTTTTTTTTTTTTTTTTTTTTGCCTCTGTAAGTTCTTCTCAAATAGCAGATTGGAGCAAACTAACATTTAGTGTTTTGAATTAGAGGAAGAAAATTGTATTTAATTTTCTTACCCAAGAGACCTTCCATTTTCTCTGAGATCTTTTTCTCGTGATGAAGTTCTTTAGGCAAGTTTATTATCAGATACAGATGTGATTCATTTTGTGCCAAGGACAATTACCAGGTTCCAGATTCTTGCTGCTTGAGCAGTTACCTTAATTTTAGAGCAGAGGCTGTAAATAAACTGATTTTAATAAATGCATTTTTCCATCCGTTTGGTAGGACTTAATTTGTTAATTAGATACCAGTTTTAAAAAGCATAATCTGTGCATCTGTATCAAATATTTATGGCAGGAATAGAGCAACACTTTTCCTTGTTTGTTTGGTTTTTTTGCAGCAACCCGTACATTTATAAAAGTGCCATGGCATTTTTTTCTTTTCACCATTGAGCTTCTATCTGGTTTATCAGAGAGAGAATTGTTTGGGGCAGGGAAGGGGGAAGATTAAGAAGATTTCCAGCAAAGAGTGATAATTGCTACAAGTCTGGCCCTATGGTGGAAGTTCCTTAGAGTTGGAGGAATGTGGAGGAGGAAACAAGGATAGGCACGTGCTCACTTATAAGAGCAGAGAAAATGTCTTTAATCGTTTTTATTTGAGGGATGTCTCCATGGAGATCAGGTGGGTGTTGAGGAGTCTTATTTATTGTAGACTAAGGCTTACTCACCAGGTTTGCTTCCTGAACTTTAGAGGAATGAAACTAAGCCCGATGGCCCATGCACGCTGCAAAATCATCCAAGTTTGGGAAGAGCAAGGCTCTGGGAGGACAGGACAAATAGCCTGGAAGAGTTTAAAGATTTCCCATCTTGCTCTTCTACCTCCCTGGCTCAATATTTTAATGTGGAAAGCAGTTTTTCTTTCTCTGTGAAATAAAACTTGGGCTTGTGCAAATCCAAAGAAAATTCTTTCTCCAGTACCTTTCCATTTTCATCTGCCTTCTTTTTATTTGCTTTGGACTCGCATCTTGATCTGTGTTCTTAGTTTTGGGGATCAGCATATACATGGCCTTTCAGATGTATTGGGTAGTCCTGAGGGTGTCCACGACCGTAAGACTGCCTCTACACAAGTGTGCAAAACTGTGTGACAGTCTCCTCCCCAGACAGGTGTTAGGCTCTTTATTTGAAATTTTGGAAAATGCTCCTTCTCCCAAGGAATCACTGGGTTAGCTTATCCATTCTTGTACTATGTGACAAAAACCAAACATGAAAAAACCAGATGGAGTTTCTTTTACAGTGTGGGTCAGCAGCTGCGAAGGATCAAGAAATGGTGTTTCATCATAATCATGATTAAGATATAAAATTATGAAGGATGTTAGGCTTCTTTTAGCATGTGAAGTAGAATAAGGGTGGTGTTTAGATATGTGCATTACGGATGCCTAAGATGTTATGCAGGCATTGATTTCTTTTATAGTAACATTTGTGAACTGGGGTAGTAGTTCCTTTTTCCTTCCTTATGATTTTAGTAATACCATCTGCTTTTTAGTATAAACTTGCTAAGACTTCTCTTTCTGGGTCAGGTGGGTTTGGAGATGATTTTAAATCTGCCACATCCCTTCCTCCCCATCATCTTCTAAAACAGGCCTTTGCATAATTAGGTGGTATAAAGAAATGAGCACTGGAGTTGGGAAAACCTCCCTGCTGAGCCCAGCTCCTCTGTGTACAAGTTATGTGACCTTGGGAAAGTTACCCAGCCTTCTACAAGCCTCAGTTTCTTCTTCTTGTGAAATGGGGGTGAGATAACTAATTTTGTAGTGTTGCTGTGAGGATTCAACTACTTTAAATAACATAAAGTTGCAGATACCTAATAGTTCCTTTCCTACCATGTCCTAAAATAGAAATTTATTTCTCTCATTGATTTCCTCCTCTTCTCCTTATTTGCTTCCATGATTTCACTTAAAGTAAGTGAAACAAAACCACAGAAATAAATTATTTGGAATTTTTTGTGGCCTTTTTACTTTTGTAGAGGGGTAATTCCAAAATTCCTGTTTTGGAATCTTGACACTGCCTTTTGTACACAAAGTGCTTTCTTCTTCTCTGCCCCCCACCCCCTCTTTTTTCTCTGGTCTTCACAGAGAAGAAAGATCTCTGTGTTGAGCACATGAAAGTCTTGTAACTCCTTGTCATCTTGCTTATGATCTCCATCGCCAGTTACTGTCTCTTTGTGGCTGCTGCTAGAGCTGAGCACTTTTGGGGCAGACTGTGGTTCCTCTGCACTGCCAGATTATCTAAAATGACAGTAGGTTTTGGTTTAAAAGGCTAAACTGGGACTTCCCTGGTGACGCAGTGGTTAAGAATCTGCCTGCCAATGCAGGGAACGTGGGTTTCAGCCCTTGTTTGGGAAGATCCCACATGCCGCAGAGCAACTAAGCCCGTGCACCACAACTGCTGAGCCTACGCTTTAGAACCCGTGAGCCACAACTCCTGAGCCCGCATGCCACAACTACTGAACCCCACGCGCCTAGAGCCCATGCTCCGCAACAAGAGAAGCCACCGCAGTGAGAAGCCCGCGCGCCTCAACGAAGAGTAGCCCCCGCTCACCGCAACTAGGGAAAGCCCGTGTGCAGCAGCAAAGACCAAACACAACCAAAAATAAAAAATAAATAAATTTTAAAAGACTAAACTTAATTTTTATGGTAACATGGGGTTCAGCTTAGGCAGCTAGGGGAAGCCAGTGGTGGTCCCACGTGCTTCGGTAAGATGAAGTAGATTAGTATAAGAATAAAACCCTTTATTGATTTAATTAAGTAAATCAGTATATTAAAATATGCAGACTAACTTCAGAATCTAGTTCTTTGCAGTACAGTGGCCTTCTGCTTTCTCTTTGGTCCATGCAGATCTCCTGTCATGACATTTTCCTCTGCTCCTTTAATTCAGATGTGCTCTCTACACTTCATTTGCTGTGTCACTCAGCAAATGTGTACGTCTGAATGTGGCAAGCCCCCAGCTACAGAAGTACCTCTTCAAGAACAGAGGATGGAAGATGTCTTTGGTGGATGGTTGACTGAGTGAATGCATTCCTTCTAAGTAGTTATAGCTCATCTGTCTTCTGATAGCTCCTTGGGCTTCTAGCAGGCACGTGTCCCATTGTTGTTAAGTAAAACCCAGTATGTGTGTTTGACAAGTTAGCAGCGTGGCAGCTCTACTTGCTCCCCAGCCTCGCCGCCGTCTCAGGGGTTGTTTGGTTTGGCAGATGGCCAGCTCTCTGCTATAAGATGCATTTCCTTGACAGGACAAAGTGTGGAGCCGCATTAGCTGCAAAGTTTACGAAGGTTAGCCAAACATACACAATAAATATTAATAAACAAAAAAAGCCCACCCACCTTTGACTTTGAATTCTGTTTCTTCATTCCATGTTTTGGAATCCTTGTAATATTTGATTAATAGCCAGTCTTAGGGTAATTGAGCCTTAAGTATCTTTTACTTAAGCCAGACTGCTCCCAGAGTCTTCATTGGCTGCTTTGGCGACTCACTGCCACAGTGGATGGAGCTCTGGAATGACTGTTTAGTTCAAGCGGTCTCATTTGCCTTCTCCTTGCTTCCATGTAAAAAGCCATGTGTGTGTCTAAGGGCTTTAGAGGGTAAAAGCTGTGAACAGGAATAGAGGTGCAGTGCCCTGAGCTTGGACTCCCTGGAAAGCCATCAGACATTGGTCTGTTGGCCTGGGCCGTTGCCTCTCTCTAACATTTACACCCTCAGCATAGAGGGAGAGAGTAACAGTAACCTGCTGCCCCTGGAAACTGCCTGTTTGGCTGGGTGTCTTGGAATTTACCAGGCCTACACTGTGGATCTTTTCCAATTCTGCACCCTGCTCACTTGAAAACATATTTGAGAACCAGTAATCTTAGACTGCTTAGCCAGATCTCTAGAGAACCAAGGAAGAGAAATAACTTTAATGCTATGTCCTTAAAGTTGTCCTGGGGCGATCTGTGGGTGCTGAGATTTCTGAAGGCCCTTGAAAGCCCCTCTCACTCTCCTCCCTTGCTCTCTGGTCCTTGCACATCCCTCTTATTAGGCCCACATTGTGAGGGAGCTAACCCTACTCTGTTTGTGGGGTACTTGAGTATAATAATGATCTGGAGAAATCAAATTATCCCTCCTAGGCAGTGGTGAGTTTAAGTTGAAAATTGTCTCTACCTCCACCTAGCAAAGCAATCCATTTAGGCTTGGATGAACTGTAACTTTAAATTCATCCCTGCAGCAAACATTTATTGAGTTCCAGACACTAATCTAGGCACTTGGGATTCTTGGCTATGTAAAACAGACGAAGATCGGCCTGTGTGGAACATATATCCTAGTAGGGGAGGCAGACAATAAGCATAATTAACAGTAAACTATATAGTACTTTAAAATGGGATACATGCTGTAAAAACAAGGAAAGTAAGGGGAGTTGTGTGATGTTTTAAATAGGGTGGTCTGGGTAGTTATGACACTTAAGCCAAGACTTGAAGGAGATGAGTATTGGCTTGGATGAACTTATTCTAGGTAAGATATGAAGTTATGTATGTGACTCTTTTCATGTTTCCACATACCTGGCCTTGACCATCTGGAAATTCCCAGTGGTCTAGGCGTACTTCTCAAATTAGTCTCAGTGGCTGGCGGAGAACCTGGTAGTCAGGTTGTGCTTTGCAGACCATGAACTACTGATATACTTAATTCCATCTTACCAACCAGGCACAGTTTTATTAGGAGAAAATGTGACTTTTTATACACATGCATTCTAAAGTAAGTTTCATGAGCATATGCACAAAGCAACAACCACCCCACACCCTAAAAGCCAAACTTTGATTTACTATTTTCATCTTTTACTAAAAATATGATTTACTATTTTCAGGTTTTTCTGTTAATATTCCCTCACCGTTATAAATGTTTTATCATCTTTTAGCACTTGCTAGTAGACATTGGGTAGCAGGCCCCACAGGTTTAAGAAAAATTGTGGAAAGAAAACTTAAAACTGTGAAAACCTGCCCTTTGAACTTAGTTTTCCCCCGACGACAGGGGAAACACAACCATTCTGATTTGGTTTTCTCAGTAGAACACCTCAACGCTCTTCAGTGGTGCAGAGCTTAAGAACCACTCTTCTCGAATATCGTCAGGCATGAATTAGAAGTTCTGCAGACTCTTTTACATTTCCTTCTTAGTTTCTCAGGAATCTCAGAGTAGGAATTGCAGCCATTTAACTATATGCAATTTTTTTTGGCCAGTCAGGTGGGAGCCAGAGTTTCTATCAAAAGGGGTTGCAGGGATTCCCAGATATTCTGTCTTAAGAAAAGAGCTGGATGGCTGGGGAGAAGAAACCAAAGAAATCCAGCCCAAGTTAGATTATTTGGGAGACAGAAATTCCATGATTTGCATTTTAGTATTAGAACAGAAAATGGCAATATCTAATTGTACCCTTTTTCCCTTAGTCCTTGTACATTGCCAGGCACGTGAGAGGTTCCTGATAATCATTGAATTAATGTTTCCACTCATTTCTTGCTCTATCAGAGTGAGATCTGCAGAACCCAGCACATGCTGTTTCTGCCTACCAGCCTTAGCTTCATTTTTTCCCCCTTAATTCTATCCCTGCCATCTCTTCCACCTCTGCCCTCTTACTTCAGCAAAAATTAAAAACAGGCTGTACTTCTCACTAAGAACTTGTGGTTCTTTCTGACCCCAGAGTACCACTTATTTTCCTTACTAGTGATGAACTCACAGGCTCATAACTTCCAGTGAACCTTCTCCTAAATAGCTTTTCATTCAGGTTAATATCAAGGCTTTATATTCCATATCTCTGTTTTACTTCTGCTACTGACCTGCTGGTTTATCTCATAGATAGGGAGATATTAGTCAATGTTTGCAAATGTGTGTTGTTCCTGAAAAAGCTTTATGAGATTTCGATCTTTGTAAACTAAAAACAGTAACCACCTGGTCTCAATATGCTGTCCAGAGGGGCATATTTATTGTGTGTATAAAAGCATGAAACACTGAGATCTAAATCTGCTTCAGTGGTAAAATGAACTGAGTTATGTGGGTTCAGCATTCTAAGATGCCAGCCTCATATGGCAGCAGAGCTGGGAAAGCCCAACTTTGTGGTTTCAAGGCTGTCAGGGAAGGAGAGGAGGGATGTCAGGAAGGGAGCATCTTTTTTATTTTTATAGAGTATCACACAGATAACAAGTGATAGAACAGAACTCAACCTCAGGAACACAACCCTATGGTTTAGAAGAAAATGCCCTAAAAGTTACAGGTAGTCATCAGGGTGATTTTCAGTTTCCTAAACAAGCCATCAAAGTACCAGCAGATTTTTTTTCCATTTTTATGTGCCCTCTTTAGTTGACTACCATGCCTTTCCTTTACAGAGTGTTGTCCGCTGCCTGTGGCATCCAAAGCTGAACCAGATCATGGTGGGGACTGGAAACGGATTGGCTAAAGTCTATTATGACCCCAACAAGAGTCAGAGGTATTTCATAAGTATTGCCTGTTTTAGATGGATGACAGCAACTGAGGGAGGGTTTTCTTTTTCCACCCCCACTTTTATTTATTTCCCTCTTTGATGGGGATCCACCCTTTTAGAAAATGCAGCTGGCACAGAGTAAAGCCTCAAACTCCTAGTATTGTGCTTTAAAGAGGATTTGGATATCTCCCTTGATCCATACAGAATTCAAAGTGAAAGTTTCCTGGGGATTTGCAGTTCTTTAGCTGAAATGTTGAGTGCAAGGGGAGAAAAAGGCCTGCCCACTTTGCATACCACCCTGGACAGTGGCATTAGCAGTGATGCATGTAAGGGATTAACAGAGCAGGGAACTAACCACTTATAGGAAATGGAAACGGCTAGTCCGTTTTGTTCCCTTTCTGTTTGGGCTTTTATCAGGTGCCGGTTTGGATGTTTGGCAGGGTTGTTCTCTGCCAGCAGAGGAGGACAGCACAGCTACTTTCCCCTTCAATCCCGTGTCTGTCCCCAAATGCCAAATTTAAGCATACCAGTGTGCTTCAAGGATCCGAAAACTTCACTAGAGGCTCAGTCAGTCTCTCAGTTATTTCTCTTTTCCTTGGGCACAAAGGTAAACATGTATCACCAACCCCAAAAAAGATGGTTTTGTTTCTCTTTGTTAAGGTATAGTGAGTGATTAGCTCTTTCTTTAGAGTCAGCCGTGGCTAGCTAGTACTAAAATTCACATGCTGTATTTACTGGCGTCCCCCGTAAACCTGTTTTGAGCTCCCACGTTCTTTCAGGGGAAGGGAAACCCATCCTCTATTAGTGAATATGTATTGACTATGATTTGGCTCGGAATAGAAGCAGACAGAATTTTCTGGAGTTGGAACCTTTGCCCTATAAAATAAAGTTATATATTGTGGTCTTTAAGAACAAATAGGATTTTGTTTGTTTTTTAATAAAGAAATTGAAAATGCTAATGTAATTAGGATGAGAGGAGGGAGTGTGTTTTACTTGAGAAAATAATGAACCCCATTTGATAGCACCCTTTAGAAGATTCCTATCTTTGGAATCTTTACTTTAAGAAATTTGCTTATTTGTTTTTGTTTCTCCTGAAACGGATGCTCATTATTGCTAAGGAGAAGTGAAATGTTCTAAGCACACTTTTGGTTAATCCCACACATTCTTGGACTGTAGCCCCTTGGCAACACTGCCAAGCTGACTCAGTTCCAGATCACTTGTACTCTTGTATTTGAATTGTAGACAAATGCCACTTGGGCTGTAGACTACCTAGGTTGCTTTCATCTGAGACATAAACTAAAATTTGAACCCTATGACCTTTAGGGTGAAAAGGTTGATTAATGTTATTAATATCTCTTTAAGATCTTAATTTTAGGTTATTTCTATAGATTTTTTAAACTGGCCTTTTGTTTTCCAGTTACCTTTCTAACCCTTTCACAGAGTAGTAACCACTGACTCAGACTTGCTTTCCCATACATTTAATCTCTTATCACCAAGGGCTCCATCTGTTGCCAGTCCTTAGAAAGTCAAGGACTTGGTGAGGTGGTGTGTACAGAGCATGTTCCTGAAAGTATCTAATGCTTTTGACGTAGACTTTGTTTCTGAGACCAAATAAAGAAAATCGTTTGCTTTTACTCCTCTCAGGGGAGCGAAATTATGTGTGGTTAAAACACAGCGGAAGGCGAAACAAGCGGAGACTCTAACCCAGGACTACATCATCACCCGTAAGTTGTTAGCATGGTTTCTCCATCATGCGTCTGTCTTCTGTTCTAGTGTGCTGTTGATCTCATGGCTTTAGAGACAGAAAAAGCCCTCCAAGTTCAGGCATATGTTACAAAATACCCCTTTCATGTGTTCAGGACTGGGGGTCATATAGTAGCTAACCCCTTTAGCTTCTGTGCCCCGTCACGGAGACAGGGTTACTTCATGTAACTTTCAACCCAAAAGGGAAAAGCCTAAATTCTGTGACCATGTGATAGACTGATCCAGAGACCTTTAGATATAAAATGAACTACCTGGGGTATGATCAGAAATCTTACCAGGACAGAGCAGCTTCTCTCGGGTTTGTCACACAGCCTCGTTAATCTGGCAGGTTTTTGTTTCCCAGAGTCACAGTTTCAGACCTGTCACAGGTTGCAGCTAGGCAGGAGATCTTGGATGCAGTAGCAGTTGTCATTAGCAGATGCCCCTGTGGACTTTATCGGTGGCTCAGTCTAAAGACCAGGGGGCGCTGCACTGCTGGGTTTTCTCCCTGGTGGTTGGTCTCATCTAAGACCATGTCCCTTGGAGCTGATGATCAGTAAAGAGATCCGGTGACATTTTTTGCAAGAGTAGAAGTGTTAAAGTCGGTGTCATAACCAGTCTAACTCATGTGATTACATGCAGCCTACTTCAATTCCTGCATTCGTTTGAAGTGAAAAGCTATTTTTCCCCCTCCTAAAAATACTGTTGTGTCGTGTTGCCCGACAGAGTGACGGGTGGCTGTGTTTCAGCTCCCCTGACTCAAGGTAGGCATATTTTACTAGTGAGTGATATGGCCCTGGCCCAGGCTGGAAGTACGGGTAGAGGATAGGAGGGGTACTGGAAGTGTTTTTTAGGTGTTAACAGACATTTCTTTCATTCATATCATAAATTTCCTTTAAACCCCTATTATTCCTTTAACTCTCCCCCAGTTTTCTCTTTTAAAGGGGTTTTAATTTGCACATAAACATTCAAAGAAATTATCCTCGTACTTTTTTTGGTCAAAAAAAGATATTTGATTCTATCCCCAATAGTCTTCTCCCTCTCCACCAGAATATCACACTGTTTCCCTTTTTAATACATATTTTCTTTTATATTCTGACATTGAGCAACAGCAATTGGACAAATATTACTTTGATTTTTATTCCTTTGTCGACCATATTGAAAAGGATGAAGTCCCCATCAAGTCACCACATCAGGAGATTCAGGCACCTCCTTGCATTCAAGGCAACCTGTATCCCAGTTTCAGTGGGATAAGTGTTCCTCCCTTCCGGTTTCTCAGTGCTGTCAACTCCTCCTGAGAGGTGGTCACATTTCAGAAATGTGTGAAGTGATTCCAGTGTTTATGAGGCATCTGAGGAAACTTCAGGGCTGACAGGCAAGCTGTTGGCATTATTTGCATTTGGGTCCTATAAGAAAAAACAAGGGGCAGTCCCATTAAGTGTTTCTTTTCAAAACCACAGAAATTAAGTTTAACTGCTGCCCATGGTTTGGGAGATGGGGAGCCTCACCAATGTTTCTGTGACGGTATTTGACGGCATTTCCTGAGCGCCATTAGTTGCCAGGAGAGGTGAACAGTGAGCCTGGTCTCAAACGAAATTGGCTAATTGGTTGCAATAAGACTGTCTTTTATTATTAGATGAAGGGTGTCATTATGACTTCCATTTCATCATCATTTACTCATGCGTTAGCTGTGTTTTTGGATGGAAGGGTTATTATCATAATGAAATTTTTCAAATGTGACTTCTCGTAGCTCATGCCTTGCCTATGTTCCGCGAGCCCCGCCAGCGGAGTACAAGGAAACAGCTGGAGAAGGACAGACTGGATCCCTTGAAGTCTCACAAACCCGAACCTCCTGTAGCAGGCCCAGGTGACTGTGATCTAACTAGTGACTTGCAAAGGGGGTTGCGGGGCAGGGTGGGGTAATAGATACAGAATTTGGAAGATCTTTTGGGCCTAGATGCCTGTCTTCAGAGATTTTAATAAATAGGGGTTTTCAAACGTCTTCTTTTAGCATCGGAAGTTCTTGTGTAAAGATCTGATGCAGAAACCCAGTGCATAAACTGATGAAAATGGAGCTGCTGTGCTGAAGTAGAGAGGAAGCCCGGAGCCCTTTCTGCTTGGTCTCCAGCTAGAGCCCTTTAGGTGACCTCGGTTGAACTCTGGGGCTCCTTGGGACCCAGTGTTAAAACCACTGCTCTCAATATTGGCTTAATATGCAACACTGGGTACTTTGACCAGAATTTAGGCTGGATTAGGTTTCACACAAGGCAGAAGGTGAACATCATTTAATTCTGTGTTGATAAAATGGAGCTGCCCATTTCCCTAGAAGATGAATAAAAATCCTTAGAGTGAGTTTCTAAGAAAGTAGGTACCAGTAGAAAGCAAGGCAGCATTGGCTATCATATAGCACGTACCTTTGCTAGAATCCCGTTTTCTGTTATCACCTGCATAGTTTCCATTTGTCCTATGTTCACATGCTTAAAGTTTATGACTTGTTCATTCATGTGAACCTGAGTTCTGGACCTGTATCTGTTTGGCCTGACCCTTCAGCATTGAAAATATTTCATATACCACTCTCAGTTTTTTTCCCATTTTCTCTGCCACCATCCTAATCAAAGTTCCTAAATAATATTCTTGCCTGGATTATTGAAAAGCCCTTCTAACTAGGCACCTTCTCAAGTCTCTCTCCTCACCACCCTACCTTCGTTCATCTCACACACAGCTTTTATTCCCAATTCCTGTAGCTTTCGTATTGCTGCTGCCCTCACATCTTCATAAGCTTTACACTGTCCAGTTGCATTTCCAGAGATTGAGTTCTCTTCAGTCTGAATCTAACGCACCTTTTTTTTTTTTTTTTTTTTTTTTTTTGCGGTACGCGGGCCTCTCACTCTTGTGGCCTCTCCCGTTGTGGAGCACAGGCTCCGGACGCACAGGCCCAGCGGCCATGGCTCACGGGCCCAGCGGCCATGGCTCACGGGCCCAGCCGCTCCGCGGCACGTGGGATCTTCCCGGACCGGGTCACGAACCCGTGTTCCCTGCATCTGCAGGCGGACTCTCAACCACTCGGCCACTGGGGAAGCCCCTAACGTACTTTCGAACTTTACACTTCACCTCTCTCCTACTCTGATCTTCTCACATGACTGTTGGTTCATTCCTGCCCCCAAATGCCCAGTGAACTTGCCTCTTTCTGTACTTTTGTATTTAAACCATTCTGCTCATTGAAAATAACCTTCTCTGTCTTCTGAGTTCTCCCACATTGGGTTTATCTCTTCCTACAGACCCCCTCCCCCCACCAGATCAGCCTGAAGAGCTTTCTGCTTCCTCACCTTCCACTTAGTTACTGGCCATGCGGATTCTTTGGCAGTTATTTCCTGCCTTATAAAATTAATCTTTTAGTGCTACTTGACTTTTCATGTGGTCATGTGGTGTGGATTTTGTTTTTCCTTTTTTTTTTTTTAATCTTCCTAAAAAGTCATACATCTTCTGAGTACTGGGAACCAGGCTGGCAGTTGGGGATCCAGTGGGGAACACATTCCTGCCCATGTGGAGCTTCCTGTCTAGAGCAATTACAGTACAGTAAAATAATGTGAATCAGTTTGTTCATCTTGTTTTCTCTCCTACAAGGTACTTGGCAGATGGCAAGCCCTAAGATATGTTTGTTTAAATCTAAAATAGCACCTAATGATCATTGGTTATTTTTATTAGTTGAATTTCATGTGTTCGTGCCTGAGGAATTTTTTAAGGCATACACATGGCGAACTATTTGTATTTCTTCCTACATTGGTGTCATTGTGTAAAGTGAGCAACTAAGGCATTTAAAACTGTTATGGGGAAGTTGAGGTTTGGTGATGCCCTACTTTGGTTTTGATGATCATACATGAAAGCTGAAAGGACGGTACTCAGGTACTCCTGAGATTTGTGTGCTTCAAACCAAAGTCTGGTAGAAGCCTCAGAGTGCTCAAAACCTTGGTTCTGTAGGAAATGACAAAAATCAGGTAAACCTGAATCCCTGACCCTAGGCTGTCATCCATTTAACCGTCCGCCTTGGAAGCCAGCAGTGAGGGATTCTCAACCTGGTCAGATAAGCCCAGTGTACAAAAGGTATATGCTCACTCCATTCCGGATTTGGTTTTTTCCCTTTGGAACAGGTCGTGGTGGCCGGGTTGGAACCCACGGGGGCACCCTGTCGTCGTACATTGTGAAGAACATTGCTTTGGACAAAACTGATGACAGCAATCCCCGGGAAGCCATCTTGCGGCATGCCAAAGCAGCCGAGGACAACCCGTATTGGGTTTCTCCAGCCTACTCCAAGTAAGGAAGCAGCCGTTTAAAATAGAAAATGTATTATGTTTAATGAATTGGGAAGAACGTAACAATGGCTGCTTTGAGGTTCTAGTTTCTCCATATCTTTTTTATTCCTAAGCATGAAAAATGGCCAGGTACTCATGGTCCTGAAACCTAGGCATTTGTTTGTATCTGAGGACTCTAAGCAGTAAATGTTTAAACCAGGCCGGTTCCATTAGATCTATAGCCTAGCATAAACCCATTATGTGAAACCCATTCTACCTGTGATAAAAAAAAAAAAAAAGAAAGAAAATCACTGCCTGTCTGCATTATCTTAGTTAGGGAGGGTTAAAAGCAAATGAAAGGAAACAGTTTGTAGAATCTATTATTGAGGATTAACTTTTATTTGTAGAGCTGTGTTTGTAAGTAACACTTAAACATAGGCAGAGTAGAGCCTGCCTGCTCAGATTCCCTCAAATAACTTCGCATGTGTGAACATGTAGTTGTTCTTAAAGCCACTAAACCAGCACATTTATACTAAAGAACAGTAATATTGTAGAATTTGGGGGTTTTAAGTTTTTATTGTAAACTGATGTTAGACTCACAGAAAAATCGTAAAAGCAATGCAGAGAGTTCATGTATACTCTTCACCCAACTTCCCCTGATGTTAACACCTTCCATGGCCATAGTACAATTAATTGGCAACACCATGAAATTAACATGGGTACAGTACTGTTAACTGAGCTACAGACCTTATGTGATTTCCCCAGTTTTTCCACTAATATCCCTTCTCTCTTCTACAGTCCTATCTAGGATCCCACGTTGCATTTAGCTGTTACTTTTCCTTTGTCTCCTCCAGTCATAACAGTTTCTCAGTCTTTCTCATCTTTCATGACCTTGATGCTTTCAATGAACACTGGTTTGTTATTTTGTACACTTTCTCTCAGTTTGTGTTTGATATTTTCTCATGATTGGAATAAAACTGTGCATTTTTGATAAAAGTAACACAGGAGTGATGTTATATCCTTCTCAGTGCATCACATCAGGGGCTTCGTGTCCCTCAGTCTGATGACTGGTGATGATAACTTTGATCACTTGGTTAAGGTGGTGTCTGCCAAGTTTCTCCACTGTCAAGTTACTATCATTCCATTTTGAGTTAGTAACTTGCTTGGGAGTAATATTTTAAGACTAGGCAAATCCTGTCTCTCAGACTTTCACTCCCTCGTTTTACCATGCATGGATAGATTTGCCTACAGCAGTTACTGCTGTGGTGTTTCCCTAGTGGTGTTTTCTATTTCCCTCTTTTTTTTCTACATTTATTACTTGGACTTCTACTAAAAGGAAGAATTGCTCCTCTCACATTTCTTTATTTTTCAAGTTTTTAAATATAAGTGTGGACTTTAAAATACTTCATTCTATGGGTTAAAATCCAATATTATCATTATTTAGTTTGTCGCTCACATTGTTCCAGTTTTGGCCAATAGAATGTCCTTCAGAATGGCTCCTTTATTCTTTCAACAAGGTGTGTTTTTTTTGGTTTGTTAGTTTGTTTTTTAGCACATCCTTATTTTCTGGCACCACAAAATGTTCCAGGCTCATCTTTGTTTTTGTTTTGCCACAGTCCTAGAATCAACCACTTCTCCAAGGAGCCCTGGCTCCTTTTCGTTGGAGAATGATGTTTAGAAACCAAGAGGTTGGTGCTAGATGTGCTCATTGCTACTAAAATGTCATTGCTTCTAGGTCCTGTCAGCCAGCAAACCTCAGAAATATATGTTTGTATACTAACCTACACATATACACACATTATTATTTCTCTATGTATCTATCTGTATGTATATTTTAAATAGTGCGAGTTTAAACTGATGCCCCTGATTTCAATCCTGTACCACAGGGTTCATTTAACCTTTTCCCTTTGCATATTTGTAACTTCTTTCTCCAATAGTGAGAAACCCAGCTCATATTATCTACAGTGTATTTACTTATTTGTTCAATTCTAGTCTACACCTAAAATCGTTTTAGAATTGCTAACCGCCACCCGCCCATGAGAAACACTTTTCCTAACTAAATTACAGCATTTGTGTACAGTTCTTCTTGTCTTTTTTATCCTTACAGTGTCTAGTCAAGTTACTTAGCTCTTTTCTTCTCCACTCCCATCAGTGTGGTTATGTTATTCATTTGAAAATGAAGTTAGGCTTATTTTTAGTGTTTATATTCCTTTATATTTTTAGGGTGTGGGTAGGGTATATGAACTGTTACTGTGGTGCTAGGGGTCAGAACTTTAAAAGAGATATACTCAGGGAAGTGTCACTCCCTCTTCGTCCCCGCTCCCCCATTCCAATACCCTTGCTTCTTTCATTCCTTTTCCCACTCACCCCTACAGGTAACCACTCTGTTTTATCTTCTTTTGCACAAATGTGCAGATCTGTATTTTCTTATATTCCCCTTCTTTCTTACATGAAGGTTAGCATGGTATAAATAGTCTTTTGAGTTTTGTTTTTTTTCGCTTAGCAGTATGCCCTGGAAATCACTCTCCACCAGTTCATAGAGCTCATTCTCGTTCTTTTACACAGCTGTATGGTGCTCCGCTGCATGGATGGACCATGGTTTATTCCACCATTCTCCTACATATGGGTATTTAGATTGCACCCAGTATTTTGCAATTACTAACACAGTAAATAAATTTGTGTATGTGTATTTTTGTATTGTTGGAAGCATATTCAGCTTTTCTCTTGATGTTTTTATGTATTGCTAAAGTTTTCTCTTCAATTATGAGAAAGCTGGACTCTGATTACTTTTCAAAACATTTATATGCTAGAAGGAAACCAACTTTATAAACCAGCTCAGCTTACTTGTTATACTGATATTGATCCTCTATCTGCTGATCATTATGAGCTACTTTGCCTAAAAGTAAAACACACTGTCCTAGCTTGGGTTCCTTAAAAGCAGACCCTGAGATAAAGACTCTCACACAGATGATTTAAGCCAAGAAAGTGCACAATATTAAATAAAGTTCCAGGGAGGGTCACTTTGGCTTAGTCCCACAAGGTGATCCTGGAGACCCTGGTCAGAGCACACAGTAACTGGAGTATTTCACTCCAACATCTGTTGGTCCTTGGTGATGGCTAGAGATGGGACCAGGGGAGACATTTCAGGCAGTTCCAGCTATCCTGGGCTTTAGCAACCTGCCGGCAGCCCTCTGACAGAGAGAGGTCGGTGCTGCTGCTGCGAGTGAAAGCACCCTGCAGAAAAATGCTAAAGGGATTTGAGGGCCCCTGGTGGGGAGCACCGCATCCTTTGCTATATGTGTTGTAGCAGAACAGACTTTATTTACTGTGTAACGTCAGTGGTGGATGTTTGCAACATGTATTAATAACCAGACAGTACAGATGGAACATCTCTAAACAAGTAGTTGGATAATATTACAACAGCTAAGAGGGTCATATCAAGGCTGGCCAGCTAAACAGTTTGCATGTAGCCTTCATTTGTATAGAATCTGTGTGTATATAAGCTAATATATGTCAACACATCCTTGGCACTCAGATACGCTTACGGATTATGCCTCTGACACTTCTGTTTTTAATGGAGTAGTTATTTTCTATTATTACTAGGGATCTTTTTATACTTCAGAAAACTTGTTTATAAGCATACCAAAAATTAGCTGAGGAAAGAAGAGTAAACAGAGCTATGGTTTAAAATTTGCCAAACATAATATGTATCATTTTGATAGCAAACTGCTCCAAATAGACGTGTGCACGTTTGTACACAAAGTAAATCATTGAGGTGTCTCCACAAATATTGAAATAATACTGTTTGCTGATTAATGATTGATATTAGCAATATGTAATTCATAGAAAGGTGTCAGAATTACCACTGAAGAAAATGGGACACTGAGAAGGTAACTTTTAGAACCTACTGGATTGCAAGTTATTGCTAGAACCCAAACCAGGAACCTGGCCTTAGAACTTCCAGGTTATTGTTCTAACTTCTAACAACTAATTATCTTGATAACAAGATTTTCATGTCTGAGATTTTAAGTAATATGTGCACACAGTTTTTAAAAAAGCCAGCAATGTAAAGCATAGACAATGGAAATTTGAAAGCCTCCCTTTCACTTTAACCCCCAGTTCCTTTGTTCTACCACTTCGAGATACCCACTGCCGACAGGTTCTTGTATTTCCTGCCAGAGAGAGTCCATGTATAAATGAGCAGACATGTGTGTAGAAACATTTATTGTTTAAAAACAGGTATATAACATGTTTTACAAGCTGGTCTTTGTTTTTGATTGTTGGTTGGTTTTTTGCTTTATGTATTACTTGGGAGATTGGACTAGACCCGTTCATACATATCTAGCTCATGCTGTATACTTTCTTGATATTTTCCATCGTGTGATATATTATGCTTTTCTAAAACAGTACAGTATTGAAGGGCGTTTGCATTGCTTTCAGTCTGTTGTTATTATAAACAATACTGAAATTAATATCTTTGGACTCCTTGACCACATATGCAAAACTTCAAGAAATAGAATTGCCAAATCAAAAGATATTTGCATTTTAAATTTGTATACATAGTGCCCAGATTTCTTCCAGAGAGACTTTTTAACCAACTTATTCAATGTATCAGAGCTTCCTTCCCCTCATCCTTCTATCTTTGTCAGTCTGATAGGTGAAACCTTGTATTCCATCGTAGTTTACACTTTCATTAAAAATTTTCTAGGCATCTTTTCATATGTTAAAAGCCTCTTTTTCCTGTGAACTTTCTATTTATGTCTTTTGCCCTTTTGTCTATTGGTTGATTGGTTCTCTTACTGATTTTTAAGAGTTCTTTATATTAAGGAGCTTAACCCTTTGTATGTCACGTATTGCAAATATTCCTACTAGTCAGTCATTTTTTAAAAAATAAATGTATTTATTTATTTTTGGCTGCATTGGGTCTTCGTTGCTGAGCACAGGCTTTCTCTAGTTGCAGCGAGCGGGGGCTACTCTTCATTGCAGTGTGCAGGCTTCTCATTGTGGTGGCTTCTCTTGTTGCAGAGCATGGGCTCTAGGTGCACGGGCTTCAGTAGTGGTGGCATGTGGGCTCAGTAGCCATGGCTCACAGGCTCTAGAGTGCAGGCTCAGTAGTTGTGGCGCACGGGCTTAGTTGCTCCGTGGCCTGTCGGATCTTCCCGGACCAGGGCTCGAACCCATGTCCCCTGCACTGGCAGGTGGATTCTTAACCACTGCACCACCAGGGAAGTCCCGTCAGTCATTTTTATTTCTACTGTGTTTATGCCATTTTTCCCCCATGTGAAAAAAATTTATTTTAATGTGGTCAGATTTAGAGGGGTTTGCAGGCATAAAATTATATCATATGCAAATAATTATAAATTCACCTCCTCTTTTCCAATTTTTATACCTGCTATTTCTTTATCTTATCTAATCGTACTGACTGGTACTGCCAGAACAATATTAAATAATAACAGTGATAGTGCACATCCTTTTCTCACTTTGAACTTGAACAGGATTCGGTTAAAACATATGTAATTGCCCTTTCTGTAGAAGAAATAAAACTCAAATATCGGTAATTTCATATTGTTCAATTTAATGGTGTTTCTCCGTAAAGCATGGCAGCTTTTGAAAACACACACATACGAGATGTTAAAGAAGAATTCATCTCTTTTCATTTTATTTATTCATTCAACAAAGATTTATTGAACACCTACAGTGTGTCAGGTACTAAGTTGTGGTTTGTGGAGCTTATATTCTAGTGGACAGAGAGAGACAATAAGTAAATCTATAAGTGTTAGGTGGTAGCAAGTGCAGTGAAGAAAAATAAAATAGGGATAAGGGGACATGGAGTAATCAGGGAGAAAGAGGGGTGCTATTTTTAGATATGGTGATCAGGATAGAACCTCTGCTAAAGTGATCTTTGACTTGAATGAAATGAGGGAATGAGCTGTGCAGATATCCAAGGGAAGAGCATCCTATACGAAGAAAACACTGTACAAAAATGAGAGGCATGTTCATCTGAAATAGATGCTGAATTTTATTGAATTCCTTTGTTGTGTCTCTGTGTATTTCTGCTTTATTTTTGTTTTGTTTTGTTTTTTGGGGGTTTGTTTTGTTTTGTTTTGTTTTTGGCTGCACCTCGTGGCTTGGCTTGCGGGATCTTAGTTCCCTGACCAAGGGACCAAGGATCGAACCCATGTCCCCTGCAGTGGAAGCTCGGAGTCCTAACCACTGGACTGCCAGGGAATTCCCTCTGTATTTCTACTTTGATCAATGAATATGATTATATTACAAAATTCTAGTATTGAATCATCCTCACTTCTTTGGTATGACCCTCACATGCTTATGGTTTGTTCTTTGTCAGGTGTTAGGCTGCCTTCATAAAAATTTTGTATGCTTTCCTTTTCTGTATGTACTCTCAAACTGTTTTGAATACCATTAAATCTACTTTGTAAAAATTTGATAGAATTTACCCATAAAACTGTCGAAGCCTGGTGCTTTTGTGGAGGGGAGGGTGAGTAGTAATTCCTTAATTTTTCTCTTTCTTTTCCATCCCCTTATAGTAAGTAGACTATCTGGATATTCTGACTCTTCTGAGTCTGCTTGGTAATTAATATCTTCTTGGAAAAAAATTCATCCAGATTTTCAGCCTTCTTTAACTAGAATTAATTGAAGCAGAAATTGGTTTTGTTCATTGGTTTCTGTTACCTGATGACATTTTCCTGCATTGTAGGTGGCTTAGTGATATCTACAATTGAATAATATGCTAGTTTAATAGTAGCTCTGCAAAATGGGTAGAACAGGTATTGTCATATCCTTACCTTACATGTGAGGAGACTGAAACTTAGAGACTTGCAATTCACAGTGATTGCAATTAGAATTAGACTTCATTTCTCTTGATCCCTAATTTAATGAGCTTTTCAGAGGACTGTGATCTCTCTTAATATACACCTTTCTACTGCTGCATTTTGCTCCCATCTCTTTCCTTCCACTCAGTTTTGTCACCTTACATTTACTGCATACTAAGTTCATGGCACTGTCTGTGGCATGTGATTTGTTAGCCAGAATTGCAGTGCAGTTTCTCCTGTGTTCACCTGCTACAGTATACTGTTTACTGCCAAGTGGCAGTGTTTGAAGGGAAGCTAATATTCAAAAGGATCTTTTCATAAAGGTCACTGTAATCGAGAATGTGTGTCTGGTTGTTTTTCTTCCCTGCAGTTGACTTGTGTCAGTGATGAAATGAAGATTTACTGTATCTTGCTTTATCACAGGAAAGCACAACTAGGTATTACACAAATCTGCCTGCTTGCATGACACTCACCTTTATTCTCCAGTGATGAGAACAAAGAGTCTTTTAACACTTCACCTTTATTGTTGAGTATTTAAGTTTCATTCCTGGCACTCACAATGTAACAACCATGAAAGTTTTAAAACACAGCAGGATCACAGAGGACTCTTGTTTAGCTATACATGGGAAGATTCAATTACAGTTTCTTGTCAAAAGATGTTGCTGGAGGGAGGGGAAAGGAGCCGGCTGGGGAGTGGGCAGGGTAAAGATCCAGAATGCTATTAGCTTACACATCAACAGGGATAGTTGTGTGTGGGAACCTGAACCCTGGCCAGTAGCCAGACAGCCTGACAGTTCTGTCAGCCATGGTCACTTTCCTTGCCAGATAAGCTGCCATTATTGCTGGTTCAGTCAATTTAATTTTCAGTGTGCATGTCTTGTCTGATACGGGATACGTGGATATGTGTGTATATGCATTAAAATATCATTCCCATCTATAAAGGATACGTTTAAGTCATGTTGAGTTGCTAGGCAATATTTAAAGAGATCACTCTTTGAGTGAGTAAAGATTTATATATTATTTGTGCCAGGAAGAGACATAAACCCACAGAGAAAAATAGTACTTTTTTTTGTGAGTTATGGTTACATGACTGATATCACTGACCACCGTATTCCTATGTAAGGGCCAGTGTTTCTCAAAGTGATTTTGTGGACTGTTTGTGTCAGTTGAGGGTAAGAGTGGGAAAGTTAAAAATTCAGATTTCTAGACTTCACCCCAGGCTCATTTAGACTGAGAGATTGGGGCTGGGAATCTGCATCTTAAGAAGTTCTCCAGGTGATTATCTTGCACACTAAAGTCTGGTAATAATAAAAAAAAAGTAATTATTTAAAATAAAGTACAAGTGATTAGCCCTTCTGAAAATTCAAATATATGGAATAGATTATTTTGATTATAGAGATTCATACTGAAGATAGTTCATTTACATAGAAGAGTATTTCCCCCAGGGTTTTTAAAAAAACAGCAAGCTGCTATGTTATATTTAAGATGCAAATTATTTTATCAAATATATGCCACATATAACTTTTGAAAATATGAAGTGAGGAACACCTGATAGCCAAAAGCAAGGTATATGGTAATAATGACACTTTTATATGGTAATGTAAAACTTTATATATTATTCATTTAATCCTCACAACAGTCCTATGAGGAAAGTGGTATTATTGCTCCAATTTTACGTATGAGGAAATTGAGGCTTATAACTTGACCAAAGCCATACAGATAGCAAGAGGCAGACTTGGGACTTGAACACAGGTGGTCTGGCTTCAAAGTCAAGCTTCTGCTTTTGACTACTACAGTGTACTGCTTCTCATCACAATGCAACTGATAATAGTTATTGGGAAAGTTGAATAATAGTGAAGCCGAAAAGACTATTGTGTGGCATAGTGGAAGAATGCTAGACTAAGAATCGGAAGTCCTGGGGTTTAATTCCTGCTCTGAGACTCACTTACCTTCACTGAGACTATTTCGCCATCTATGAAGTAAGAGAGTAGAGTTACGCTAATGCCCAGCTTTCATATGTGTTTTTGAGTAGAAGTTGTGGCACACCGTTATATGTTTCATAAATGTGAGCTTACAGAGGGCATTTTGACGTTACCTGGGCTGCCTCAGGCCTGTGTGCTCTTCAAAGATCTAATCATTCTAACTTGTTTACCCACTTACTGATAAAGTAGCTAATGGTGATTTTAGAGGGTTCCTTTTGTTTTTCCCTCTTTTTCTTTTTTTTCCCCCCAGTTTCCACAGGTTTCATGTATGTCCCTTTCTCCACCCTCACCCAGTCTTTGAACTCTCACACAAGCATAATGAGTTAGTATGTCCTACTTAATGAGTCTGAGATGTTTTTTAGCTATTTTTAGCTATTTTCCAAAATATTATGTGTTCACTTCCTGAAGAAGATAGAACATTCTTTATCTAGAAATATCTTGTTGCCTCTCATCTTCTTATGCATCCCTAATATTTTTTATGTATAACTGAATCACTTTGCTGTACGCCTGAAACTAACACAACATTGTTTATCAACTATGCTCCAATATAAAATAAAAATTAAAAATAAGTAAATAAATAAACAAATAAAAATTATCTTTGATTAGCTCTTTACCAGAAAGAAGGGACCATTTCAAGTGGAATCTTTTGGTCAAGCCTTTATTTAATCTTAATAATTCTGCAATTGTGACGACTGGGTCAGAGTTCATCTGGGCCGTATTCATTCTAACAGGGTTAACAAGTGTGTCAGATTGTCAAGTCATGGCTATAATTGACTTTGGCTTTGAGGTTTTCCTTCATAATAAACAATGGGCTCTGAGCCAAAAAAGCTTGTGGTTGATAGTCACATACTGATGATTAAGTAAGTATTACAAGTGATTTCCCCTCGTACTCATTCTGTTACCCTGGAGCTCACTTTATGCTTTTTGAATGAATCATATCAGGAGAATATCCATAACTAAAAAGAATTTGACCTGTGGACTTCCCATTGCAGCCAAAGACATTTTGAGACTTCTCTCTGGCCTGAGCATTCAAGGAGTGTAGAAAGCCTAGGTTAGAGCTTAGTCAGAAGAGAAAGGACAGCCTTTGAATCTTTGAAAGGACACTTTGAATCTCTTACACAAACATTGTATCCAAAAAATGCTCTTCGAAAAGATTACAGAGGGAATTTTTATTCATTACTGACTGTTCTATGCAAAATTCCTCTGGATGGAAACGTTGAAGGTGGGACTCCGTTTCTGTTGGGCTTCTGTCACTTTTCTGTAACACACAGTTGCTGGAAAAGACTCCCTTTGTACAAATAACTTTGAGAATTCAGTTTAAAAAATGTTGCAAGGGGGAAATTAATCAGCACAAAGTATCAGCTATTCAGAATGTATAGATTTGAGAAAGACATTTGCTTAAGCTTTTATATGTACTTCATGAAATATTAACTATTAGCAAATGCAGAGTTTACTGAAGCTAAAACAAAAAACCCATCAGCCCTCCTCTGATTAGTTTATTTAATGGTTAGCAGTAAATAACTATGTTGCTATCTAATCTGCTCTCCTTTTCTTGGTAACTCTAGTAAACAAGATGACATATATAGTCAAGTGAAAAATGTTTACTATTTGCCAAGTGAGTTAATCAAACTGGAAAATACAAGTTTCACATCAGCCTTCTGTAAGTTTAAGTTTTCAGTTAACACTTAGAAAAATGGGTAAATGTAGACAGTAAATCAATGAAATAAATAGTCTGGATAAAGCTGATTTCAATAAGGTGGATACTTTAATGGTTCTCAGCAAGGCTTACCTTATCCCCATTAACCTGTTGAGCACACACAGTGCTTTGGCTTAATGGAATGTTCCCCTTACCTTCTTTTTCTTCAGGTCAGTCCCTTTGTAGGCTTTCGTTTTGGGCAACTGAAGTAAGTCTGCCATGAGGTTGTACATTTGAGTTGACAACTTCCTGTCTCTTGAGAAAGGAGGTAATAGAATTACGCAGGAACTGCTTAAATAGGAGGAGACAGGGAATGGCTGGTAATGGAAATGCTTTCTTGAAGCAGTAGAATATATTTTTTGCACATTATTTATTTAGATGTGTATTTCTTGAGTTACTGCCATGTCTTCAGTGCCCATTTGGTTTGGTTTGTTCTACTTTTCCTCATGGAAGCACCCAAAAGAGTCTATGTTAAGATCAGTGTATAAATTCCATTTCTTCAAGCAGCCCAGAAAGGAATACATTTTATGTCGCCAGTGACAAGGTTAGAAGGGGCTTAGAGGGTTTTGTTGTTTATTTGTTGGTTTTCTATTGGTTTTAAAAGTAGGAATTTCTGGACCAGCTTTTAAGTGCTCTCAAAACATTTTACCTTTTTGTATGTGTCATTTTGCTCTTGCTTGACATTGTTGATTTATTTTTATAGTAGTTTTCTATGTCAAGGGCAAATTAGGCCACCCCCAAGGAAGAAATCTCCTGGTTCTGTTCCTAACTCTGCTGGAAGTTGCCTAATCATCTCTGTTCTTCATTGTCTTGAAAAGTGGTGACTAAAGAAGTCTGTTTTAAATGCCCTAAATAATCCTGAACTGATTTTATTTTTTATTTTTTTGGTCTTCCTCATATATGGATTTCCAAAAAATCTCAAAAGAAAAACTGCTGGAAATAAATTTAAAGATAAAAATTGCTGACAAGAAAGAATAGCTACAAATTTTAAAGCAGTAATTCTCTCACTTTGCTTCTATAAAACACTGGCATTCCCTAGACTAGACAGAGATATTCATTGTGCTAAAGTCAGATAATATTTTTTTTGAAGAACCTGGTCTTTATTCAGCAGACGACATACAGCTGTTATGGAAGGTGCTGAACTATGCTGTAAGAATGTTGGTTTTGGGGGCAGGATGGATTGGAATGAGGGAAACTTCCTTCCGTGGGCCACGTCTCCCTTCACCTCCCCATGCCATACTCCTGAGAATGAAAGACTGCTCCTTAAAGGGTGGCCCTGTGAGACTGAAACCTCAGGCTTCATTCCGTCACCAAGCCTTTAGTAGCATCATACAGGGCCAGCTTCTCTAGATGTGAAAAATATTTTCCTGCAGTTGGAGGAAGCTCATCATGTGTAAAAGTTTATGTTAAGAAGACAGATTCTTACTCCACAGTCTGGTCTCAGCGCCCTGCTTTCAGAGCCTTTCTTTTCCAAGCAAGGGGAGGGATGGAACTGCCAGCAGACGCTACTCACGGTGTGCTCCACCAGCCAGTGCTGACAAGATAAGCTTAGAAAATTTTATAGCAATTTGATATATTTATCGAATCTAATAAAAATTTTGGATCTGTATTTTGTAGTCTTTTAATTTTTCTAGAAATATTTATCTGCAAATGATGGGAAATTAGAAAACAAAGTCTGGCCTTGCACCACAGATGGTTTGAGAAGCAGTGCTTTAGGCATGGCCCCAAGTTGGAGGCTAAGGCCCTTTCCAAGGTGCCCCCTTTTTTGTCCCAGGAAGGGGGTTCATTCTTCCTTATTCCCAAGTTCAGGAGCCTACTCTTGTCTTTTTAATTTTGGTAAAATACACATAATATAAAATTTACCATCTTAACCATTATTAAGTGTACATTTCGGTGGTGTTAAATACATTCACGTTGTTGTGCAATCTCCAGAACTCTTTTCATCTTGCAAAACTGAAATTCTGTACCCACTAAATAACCACTCTTCACTTTAATCTGTTGATTTCGTCTTTTGATGTACAGTTTTTAATTTTGATGCAGTCCAGTTTACCTATTTTTGTTGTTGCCTGTGCTTTTGGTGTCGTGTCAAAAAAATCATGGCCAAATCCAATGTCATAAAACTTTCCTCTATGTTTTCTTCTGAGAGTTTTATAGTTTTTTCTCTTAGGTTTGGGTCTTTGATCCATGCTGATTTAATTTTTGTATATAGTGTAAGGTAAGGGTCCAGTTTCATCGCATATGGATATACAATTTCCCCAACATTATTTGTTGAAAGGAGCCTAGTTCTTACACTCAGTTATTATCTACCTGGGCAGCGAAATGAAAGGAAAAGTGGTATGCAAGCATTGCTGGGAAAATTTGGACACTGATTTATGCCTTGATTTTGGCAGTTTGGGGAAAGGGAGCATGGCTGTTGAATGCTAAGTGGAACATGAAAGCTAAGTGTCATGATTTGATGTTGTGTATACATAATATGGCTATTTTGCTGACAACATTGTTATTAGTTCAAAAGTGGAATTTAAAATAAATTCATGTAGTTTCACAAAGGAGACCATTCAACCTTCCAAACAAGTTGCTATCCCTTAAGTTAAAATACCTGGAGAGGAAAAGAAAACTGTCGTGGTCTGGTAATTGAAAGTGACAGTCGAAGTGACCCTGGTATGAACATTTTCTCAGTGAATTTTGCTGAGTTCAGTGCTCAGGGCGAGGGAGGTTACCTCCTTTAAAAACCTAATCTCTTTCTTTTCCTTTTGGCTTGGCTTCTAGGAAATTTAGTGCTAAGTTTTATGCTCAGTTACATACCTTTTTGTTCTTTTGTTCTTGACCTTTGACTCATTTTTTTGTTTTGACTTTCTTTATAAGTTAGTTACAATGAAGTACAAAATGCACCCATTTCAAGTCTTCACAAATGTATACACCTGTGTAATCACCACTTCAATCAAGATTATAGAATGTCTCCGTTCCCCCAAAATGTTCTCCCATGCCTCTTTGCCGTCATTACTCCCTTTCTGTCCCTTGTTAAATAGTTCCATTGATTCTGTGCCCTTCAATGTTAGCCACCAACCTACTAAAAATACTTCTGGAAGTAGGTGGATTATTTTAAAAAGTGACTACATAAATGAAATAGCCTTTTCAAGCTCTAGGTTTTCTTCCCGTGACCTGTCATTCAGTTTCCTTTTTTATATCCAAAAAAAGCAGCACTGCAACTTCTTAAGTACTTAAGTCTCATTGCAGCTAACATTGATGAGCTATGAAGCATTGCCAGGTATCTTTAGAAGATCATGTTATTTTTATTCCCTTAGAAATTAAGTAGCTAATTCTAAGGACTGTTTTTTTTAAACTTCCAACACATTTTATTACAAAATAGGTAGAAGAACATTATCTCAGAATAAAGGACAGTCATTTAACTTAAACACATTTTAACTCACGGTAAAATTCACAGTATTGCCTTTGGGTTTTTTGTTTTTGCAATTTTTGGAATGTATGGTTACAAACATCCTTATTACACACAGCACCGTGGATGATGCTGAACGGAAGAAACCAGGCACAGAATAGTGAACACTCTAGGCATCATACAGAGACAGGACAAACACAGGTGGGGCTGATCTATGTGGCCAGAAGTCAGGATATGGTTACGCTGGGTCTGGGGTTAGTAACTGGAAGGGAGTATGAGGGGCTTCGGAGGTGCTCTTCATACTCTGTTTCTTCATCTGGGTGTTGGTTTCATGACATGTCCAGTTTGTGAAGATCCAGAAAACAGTACATTTATGACCTATGCACTTTTCTATTTGTATTATACTTGAATTAATGTTAAAACACACACTTCATCATTGTCTACCCTGGGGCTTTAGTCCTTTGGGACCCACTAATCAGGTTCAACCTCCACATTTGGTAGAGGAGGAAACTAAACCCCTGAGAGGGGAAACACCTGTTCCAGGTGACAGAGCAAGTCAGTGGCCAAACTGGGAATGAATCCCCCACCTGAGGCTTAGCTCAAGGACTACTTACAGCTTCAGGCTTCCAAAGGATTTTTTAAACCAGACAAATTTGTTCCTGTACAGGTTTGTCTATACCCAAGGGCTCGACATCTTTGCCAGAAGACGAAATATGTCATGAGCACCAGTTGCCTTGTTGTAGCATCTTAGAAAGCCAGTGGCCTGCTTTCTAGTAATTCAGCAACTCATGACCTATGAAAATCTGCAGCTGGTTTTGGAAATGTTAGGGCTATGACTTGTTTATAGATGTCATAACAGTGTCTTGAAGTGACAACAAGAAATATAACCAACTGGATTGTGTATGGGGACAGCTTGGGCTCTCTAGGCAGGTAACTGGAGAGACAGGAATTGTGACTGACTTATGCATGAGGAATTCTAGTACATGCTTGCATCAGAACAGCATCAGCGTGGAATGTGGATGGTTTATACTTCTTCCCCAGGATAATAAAGGAAGAGCAAGAAGTAATGTAAGGGTTTTTTTATTTTCCTTCCAGTTTTATTGAGATATAATTGACATACAGCACTGTATAAGTTTAAGGTGTACAGCATAATTATTTGACTTACATGGATCATGAAATGATGACCGCAATAAGTTTAATTAATGAACATCCATCATCGCATACAGACACAAAATTAAACAGAAAGTTTTTTCCCTTGTGATGAAAACACTTAGGATTTACTCTTAACAACTTTCATATATAGCATAAAGCAGGGTTAATTATATTTATCATGTCGTACATTACCTCGTTAGTACTTATTTGTCTCCTAACTGGTAGTTGTTACCTTTTGACTGCCTTCCTCCAATTCCCCCTCCCTCAATCCCCGCCGCTGATAACCACAAATCTGATCTCTTTTTCTATGAAATTGTTTGTTTGTTTGTTTTGAAATACAGTTGACCTAAAACACTATGTTAGTTCCTGGTACACAACATAGAGATTTGATATTTCTATACATTTCACAGTGAGCATCATGATAAGTCTAGTTACTATCTATCATCATACAAAGATATTACGTAATTATCAACCCTATTCCCCACTCCATACATTTCACACCAGTGTCTCATTTATTTTATAACTAAGTTTGTACCTCTTTATCTCCCTCACCTATTTCTCTCCTCCCTATACCTCCCCTCCGGCAACCACCTGTTTAGTAATATAAGGTTTTAACCCTGTTTCACTTGCCAAATAAAAGGAATTATTGACATTATTTTTACCATTCTGCAATTACCTTACTATTATGAATTGAACTCTAAATGATGATGTAAGCTAAAGTATTTCATCTTCAGATATCATGCTTTAATGTTTCCTCATAATGCAGTAGAGCTGCTTTTAAAAGGAAATCAGCAGTAGCATGACTGAAAGGGGCATAAATTATGACCATTTGATATTTTCTTGCAATTATTTTCTGTGTGAACGATGTAAAAAGGAGTGTCACTGAACCAGGTATGTTTACAAAACACAGCAGGTCCTAATGCAAAGATTGCTTGATGTACCGTGTGCCAGTATTACAGCAGTGATACGCAGTGGTATGTCCTAAAATGCTTGTCATTTCCGTGCACTGATCTGGGTGTTTGGTGGAAGGAATGTTCATTTGTTTTGTTTTTTATTTTTGCTGCCAGGCTCAAATTACTATATATGTTATCTATTATTTTAAACTCATTAAATAAGAAAACTGTTGACTCAGATTCTCCTGTTTGTGTGCACCATAATCACGTGTACTTGGACTGCTGTACTTAAGTCTAGGAACAGCCCAGGGAGTTATAAATAAAGACTGTGTAGATTCTTTCTTGGTGACTATAGTTTGGCTCCCCCGAGCAGTACTGGTTAAACTGAGGGTGGTTAATGGATGTATGAGTTTCCACTGACTTTGATAACATTTTCATTTTATTGAAGGAAAGGACAACATACATAGTCTGCCACAGAAGGAAGAACCTTTAAAAGAATCTGAACATAATTAAATTTCCATTATCCTTTTCTTTGCCAGAAGTTTAATGCTTATCTACTAATTGAGATATAATTGATTCCCCAAATGTGCTTCCACTTGTTGAAAGTAGCGAAGTCTAATGCACACTTGCTGAGTAAATTTTTCCTCTCCTCTTTAACTTTCTTTTAGGACTCAGCCCAAAACCATGTTTGCCCAAGTTGAATCTGATGATGAGGAAGCAAAGAATGAGCCGGAATGGAAAAAACGTAAAATTTGAGGAATCTCATGTGAGAGCTGTTTGCATGAGGGGGAGGGATATTGAACAGGTTTGGGTTTTTTTTTTAATGAAATAAAAAGACATTTTTATGATCAGGGTTTTTGTCCTTTGTATTATTGAACCATTCAAAAGATTGGTAGCTACTCTTCAGTAAAATTGTGCTTACATTTTCTTACCTACAACTATTAAACCATATTATAAGTAAATAAGAAACCGATTCTTAGCTTATTACCAAGTACTTTAAGTATTTGGAAACTTTATTCAACAGTGATTGGTCTTGTACAGATTGTTATAACCTTGGGGGAGGGGAAGGTACATTGAGATGTACGTCTGTCTTGAGCAATTCTAGGAGCACAATATGGAAATGGACATCAAAACGTTTAATATCTCTGTATAATTTCACACCAGTTGTTCACATGACTAAATAATTAGGCTGAGTTCAAACTAAAAGTATTGCCATACTAGGAAAGAATGTGTATCTGATTATCTTTCAACATCAGAAAGCAGTGATTAGGACTTAGGAAGCAGGCTTTGAAGTCAGACCGATGTGGGTTCAAATCCAGGCTCTGCTCTTTACTGTGTGGGTCACCTTGGGAGAGTTATTAAGCGTCTCTCTTCTAGACTCAGGTGATAATAGTGTAACCTTGATAGGTTTGTCAAAAGGATAAGACATCCTTGTAAAGCGTTTAGTATAGCACCTGACACACAGTAAATATACACTAAATATTTGCTCTTTTAAAATAGAGCTAATGATATTGACTTTGCCTGATTTTTATCAGTATTAATTTTAAAAAGTGTAGAAATGCTTTGTAAATGTAAAAGCTGTATAAGTAGAAGACATTAAAAATCATTCTGAATGGTCTTTGTGCTTTTGACTAGAAAACTAAAACAAAAGTTGGCAGTTTGTCCAAAGTAATAATGAGTCAATAGAATAAAATCCTATTTCATTCTCAAGCATGAAAAGGGCCACTTGTGTTGTGAGTAACAGTAAGAAAATCATCTTCGTGCTAAATTTGCCTTTTTCTCCCCTGACTTCACATCGACCTGGGGTAGTTTTTGCGTGTCAAATCATCTCCGCTAGACAGCTCAGGTTTTTTAATACTCTTGCCTTCTGCCCTCCTGCTCTCATCTGTCCCAGTGAATTAAATAGGTATGAAAGTGAATGTTGGCCCAAAATGTGTATCAGAAAGCTCCTGGTTCTACAAGCCTCACATACTACACTCCCTGACACCCTTCCCCCGAAATCTTTTTTAACAACCCCTTGAACTCACACAGATTTTTTTGCATCTACAGTTCTGAGGTGGCAGTGGGCATTCTTCATAGATAAATCCTAAAAACCTTCACTCTTGTAAGCTATTTTCTGTCCTTTTCTTCTCCCATCCCCATCTTCATCCCATTCCCCTTCCCTTGTCACCTAGCTTAATAGGTAAGAAGAGGAAGAACTAATGTTTGCTGAGTGCCTACTATCTGATGACTACTCTTTTAAGCTCTTTACCTGCATTAGCTCATTTAATCCTCACAAAAAAAACCCATGAATAGGTAAAATTGCTAAACCCACTTTATGGACGAGACAGAAGAAGTCCAGGATATCAAATAATCTGTCCGAGATTACATTTATGGAATACAGTATGAAGATACCCAAGATCCCTAGACATCAGTAGTTAAAAAGGTACTGCCCCAAATTTCCTATTCTTGTTGAAATACACTTCATCCAAAATCAATTACAGACTAATATTTTGTTCCAGCTGCTCAGGATTTGTAAATTGATTGCTTCTTGGATAAAATTAAAGCATTTCATGTTTTTTCCCATCTTAATATAAACATTGCACCATATGGAAGTATTCGTCGTGCACAGCCCAAAGTTGCAGTGCAGGGCTGGAGGGAGGAACAGAAACTTGATCAGAGTGGTCTTGGCAGAGTCTGCTATGAGGTAAGGGAAGGGAAAGGCACATTTAGCACGAAGATGGTTTTTCTCATTGTTACCCACAGCACAAGTGGCCCTTTTCATGCTTGAGATTATCTATCTCACTCGGGAGAGTTTTGTAAAAAAAATGATTTTTTTCCACACGAGATTATCAAAATACACATAAGAATTTCCAGTCTCGATTTTGGTGACCAAGGACCTGAGAGCTGGGACTGGACAAAGAGTGGGTGCTCATTTCATCTGTTGTTTCAGTGCCAGGATGTTGACCCCCCACCCCCCACCCAGGCCTCAATTCTCTGACCCCATATAACCTTGTATTCCTGGTCCCGGTCAACTCCATTTCTGTTTGCTCGAATAAGGAACTCGAAGGTCATAATAATGACCCCTCCCTCACCCCCACTCCCACCTCATTTAATCACTTGCCAGTTTCTATCCTTGCTGTCTTCTGAATCTCTGGTATTTGACCTCCGTGTCTTTCCCTACTGCCCCGACTAGAACTGAGACCCCCTTTTATCCCTCACCAGGACCTCAGGAGCCTCACTTCCAACTCATCTCTCTGTTTTGCATTTGGTCCTCATCTAATCCATCTATTTTTTTTTTTTTAACTCTGCCCATCAGAATTAGCTTTCTAAAACCAAACGCCCTCGTTTCGTTCCTCTGCTTAGAGCCTTCCAGAGGCTCCATGTTCTATCTCTAACCCATTTGTGCGGCCCTGAGGGCATCGACATCCAGGATTCGGACATCCAGGATTTGGACATTCAGGATTCGGCCTCTCGTGGTCTTTCTTCCTTTAACTCCGGCTGATCATACACATGCTTCTGAGATCCACCGGCACTGACCCCGGAGGTACCATGCTCTTTGGCACCTGAATGCCTTTGCACATGTCCCTTTGTTGTCTGCCTGTTTGTTTTTGAACATGGGAACCACTTCACCTTCTCTGACCAGTCTTCCATTACCCATCCAGGCCTACAATTATTTGCTCCCTCCTCTGCCCCCATAGTTGCTTATGTATCTCTCCACTACAGCCTTCTTTTATGTTGCATCGTAAATGTGTACGTGTGTGTGGCTCGTGGGCCTGAGTGTGTCTGTTTCCCCCACTGGGAAGTAGATTGTAAGAACTAAAATACATTGGGTTCTGTGAATATTTAATGAGTTTGTTTCGAAAAATGAGAGGAGCCATATTTTATTCATATTGGTATTTCTTGATCCTAGCCCTGTGAAAGGGCTTAAAAAGGTGCTCATTAAATATTTAGCAGAGGGAAAGGAGAGAAAAGGATGGGGAGAGAATGAGGTGTGAGAAGTGCTTCTGCCTTGCAGATGGGAAGGAGTAATTTTTTTTTTTTAACATCTTTATTGGAGTATAATTGCTTTACAGTATTGTGTTAGTTTCTGCTGTATAACAAAGTGAATCAGCTATACATATACATATATCCCCATATCTCTTCTCTCTTGAGTCTCTCTCCCTTGCACCCTCCCTACCCCACCCCTCTAGGTGGTCACAAAGCACTGAGCTGATCTCCCTGTGCTATGCGGCTACTTCCCACTAGCTATCTATTTCACATTTGGTAGTATATATAATTCCATGCCACTCTCTCACTTTGTCCCAGCTTCCCCCTCCTCCCCGTGTCCTCAAGTTCATTCTCTACATCTGTGTCTTTATTCCTGTCCTGCCCCTAGGTTCTTCAGAACCTTTTTTTTATAGATTCCATATATATGTGTTAGCATACGGTACTTGTTTTTCTCTTTCTGACTCACTTCACTCTGTATGACAGACTCTAGGTCCATCCACCTCACTACAATAACTCAATTTCGTTTCTTTTTATGGCTGAGTAATATTCCATTGTATACATGCACCACATCTTCTTTATCCATTCATCTGTCGATGGACACTTAGGTTGTTTCCATCTCAGGGCTGTTGTAAATAGTGCAGCAATGAACATTGTGGTCCATGACTCTTTTTGAATTATGGTTTTCTCAGGGTATATGCTCAGTAGTGGGATTGCTGGGTCGTATAGTAGTTCTATTTTTAGTTTTTTAAGGAACCTCCATATTGTTCTCCATATTAATACCGAAGCTTGGTCCATATCCCAGCTGGCTGCTTTACCTTTCTGTGTTGGGATTTACACAGGTAACTGGGTTGTACACAGGTAACTGAGTTGTTCACAGGTAACTGTTGTTGGCTCGAGGAAGAAGCAGGATTGTAAACAGCTGTCAATGCTGTTACAGGGTTGGCCCAACAAGACATAAGCCACCATGACGCTTGTCCTGAGTCACCAAAGATCTGAGATACCATAGCATGGGGTTCTTAACCTGGGCAGGGTGTCAGCGAACCCCTTCAAAAAACATAGCATGTGTTGCCTTTGCTCATGTACATCTTTCTGTAGAAAGGATCTCTAGCATTAGTTAAGACTCTGGGATATTAGGTGTTGCTAGCAGCTCTTTCATCTCCCAAGAGGACTGTGTAGAATTGGGCCATTCTGACTTGAAAACCAGAACATAACTCTCATACACATTCACAAACACACAAAATACCAGACAAAACAAACTAAACTAAAAACTCTAACACATTGTTCTTAATCTTAGGCAGTTAATCTTATTGCTTTGTAGACCTTACCTTTATTCTTTGAAAGATTATCAGCCTTCTGTCCCACTAAGAACTGAAGAGTTCAGCTTCATGATGACATGAAGGCAGCATCCAAAGGTGAGCATTTCTTTATGTGATCTAAGAGCATATATTATGAGACTTGGGCCAATTTGGGAAAGATTTTAAGAATCAATATGACTATATCAGGCAACTGTGAGCCCTTCTGTGTTTGATAACCCAAGACTCGGATATGGTAGGAGGAAGGGAGGGCAACTGCTTAGATGTATAAATACAGCCTGGGTCAGAAGTCCTTTAGAGGTGATGTTTCATCCATTTATCAGCCTTCTTGTGTGGGAGGAGATCAGGAAATGGAGGGTTGTTAATAGACACTTTTGAAAAGTATCCATCTGGAATGGGGGATACCACAAGCCACCATGACCAGCGCTCTAATTTTTACTTGATACCCTCACCAAAGAATTGAGAGAAGACCAGGCCAGGAGCAAAGTGCCTAAAGATGAGATCGTGTGTGTGTGTGTGTGTGTGTGTGTGTTTAGAGGTCTATAGGTAGAGAAGGGGCTTTGAGGACAAAGAGAAGTTTGCTATTCTAAGTAGTTTTCTGAATTATCAGAGAGTTTATATTAGGAGTCAAAATTGATTTGTAATGGTGATAAAAGATGGCCACAAGTTCTTTGACATTTCTCCCGTCAAGAAGATCCCCTCCCCTTAAATCTGAGCAGGCTGTGTGATGACATGGCCAATAGAACATGGCAGAATTGGTGCTGTTGCTAGCTACCAGGACCAGGCATTAAGAAACTTGCAGTTTCTACTTCTTTTCTCTTGGAGCACTTGTTCTTTTTTTTTTTTTTTTTAATAAATTTATTTATTTATTTTTGGCTGTGTTGGGTCTTCGTTGCTGCACGCGGGCTTTCTCTAGCTGCGGTGAGCGGGGGCTACTCTTTGTTGCGGTGCATGGGCTTCTCGTTGCGGTGGCTTCTCATGTTTTGGAGCACGGGCTCTAGGCGCGCGGGCTTCAGTAGTTGTGGCACATGGGCCCAGTAGTTGTGGCTTGCGGGCTCTAGAGCGCAGGCTCAGTAGCTGTGGCACACGGGCTTAGTTGCTCCGCAGCATGTGGGTTCTTCCCGGGCCAGGGCTCGAACCTGTGTCCCTTGCATTGGCAGGCAGATTCTTAACCACTGCGCCACCAGGGAAGCCCTGGAGCACTTGTTCTTGAAAGCTGGCTGCTATGCTGTTAGGAAGCCCGAGTAGTCTCATGGAGAGGCCCATGTGGAGAACTGAGGCCCCTGGCCAAGAACCCCAACTGAGCTGCCAGCTGGCAGCCAGCACCAGCATGTTATTGCGCTATCTTAAAAAGCAGATCCTTCAGTCCCAGTTGAATCACATCTGCTATTGTTGCATGAAGCAGAGATAAACCAGCCTCTACTGAGCCTGGCCCAAAATGCAGATGGATGAGAAAAATGAATGATTATTATCATTTTAAGCAATAAGTTGTGGGTTGGTTTGCTTAGCAGAAATATATAACTGGAACAACATAAAAGAGAAAAATTCAACCATTCAAATACAAATATTTTGATGAATTACTTTCCAGTTTTTTTCTTTTATGTACAATTTTGAGACTTATTTTCTCTTTTTCTTAAAACATAAATTTAATAATATTTATTAAATAGGGTATATTTTTTACTTTTTATATAAACATGTAAATTTTCTACATTATTACAAACCTCATGTATAATTTTAGAGGCTACTTAGTAGTCCATTATATATATGTATATATATATGTATATATCTGCTATACTTAATCATTCTCCTGTTATTGGAAATACAGGTCGTTTACAGATTTGCTATTATGAGCAGTGCTGCTTTGTCTTAAGATCTATGCCTAGAGTTTCTTTATGTACACAGGATTTTTTTTCTTAAAATTGGTTACCAAAGTGGAATTATGGGGGTCAAAAGAATGACTCATTTTTGCTATGAGAATGACTCACTGTAATCTTGGTAGTTACCTTATCAGTGGATGCCCAGTTGGAGAGGCCAAAGATAATTCTCAGAAATATTCCTAGTTACTGGGTTGAATAGTGTCCCCCGCAAAATTCATGCACACCCAGAACCTCAGAATGTGGCCTTATTTGGAAATGGGGTCTTTGTAGATGCAATTAGTTAAAATTAAGATGAAGTCATAGTAGATTAGGGTGGGCCCTAAATCCAAAGGCTGGTGTCCTCATAAGAAGGTCATGGGAAGACGCAGAGAGACACACACACACAGGAGAAAAGACCATGTGAAGATGGAGGCGGATATCGAAGTGATATGGACAAGTCAAGGAACTCCGAGGCTCACTGGCAACCAAGAGGCTAAGAAGGGGCAAGGAAGGATCCTTCCCCAGAGCCTGCAGAGGGAGCATGGCCCAGCTGACACCTTGGCTTCAGACTTCTAGCCTCCAGAACTGTGAGAGACTAAATTTCTGTTGTCTTAAGAAACCCAGTTTGTGGTCATTCGCTAAGACAGCCATAGGAAATGAATGCACCTAGCAATTAGATGTGAGGTACACTTGGTTCCAGGTGGGCACTTTTCAAGTCTGCATTTCACAATTCATTAAGGGCCCAGGAAGAGAAAAAAGTTCACAAGTAGAATTTCAAGGTCTAACATCAAAGTTTAGAGTTCTGTTTTCCTCCCTCTCACTGTACCCCTAGCCCCTGCAAGGCCCCAACTGTCAGTATGGACTTGACTTATGATGGTGGTGGTTTTAAGCCACTAAGTTTGGGGGTAATTTGTTACACAGCAATAGACAACTAATACAATTTCTAATGCAGCTAATTCAGCTTACATTTTGAGTATCTAGGGTGGGTTCATTAAGAATTTGTCTTAGGGGCTTCCCTGGTGGCGCAGTGGTTGGGGGTCCGCCTGCCGATGCGGGGGCGCGTGCCCCCGTCCGGGAAGATCCCACATGCTGCGGAGCGGCTGGGCCCGTGAGCCATGGCTGCTGAGTCTGCGCGTCCGGAGCCTGTGCTCCGCAATGGGAGAGGCCACAAGAGTGAGAGGCCCACGTACCGCAAAAAAAAAAAAAAAAAAGAATTTGTCTTAAAGCAGTGAGGTCTTGGCTCTTCTTGATGCAATGGGGGTGAGAGGACAGATTTTATTCTCTAGAATGGGAAGATTGTCAGGAACCACTTGGGACAAGCCCAGAGACTTTAGCTAAAGGGAATAATGATAATATTCTTTCGTTCAGTTCCCTTGAGTTAGTAGAGTGGCTGTTCCTTCCTCATTTTTGCCTCAGTCAACTTCGCTGGCAGGGTTTTCCTGAGCTGCTGTGGCTTCAGCACTTGGATCCTCGGGACAGACAGAGGCCCAGCATTGTAGCCTCCTAATCTACAGTACCCGTGAGGCTGTAAGCCTATGAGTAAGTCTGTCTCACAGCCTTTTTATTCTGAGACACCAACGGCTGAATAAGGGATGTTGGTTTTGCTGTTTACAAGTCACCTCGGAGCCTGGGTGGCTGACGACGAGACTCCCTGCTCAGATCTGCCCGACAGAGCTGATGTGACCAGATGCCTGGTGCCACTCCTCAGATCTCTGGCGGCCATGGCAGAAGGTAAACGTGTGATGGTAGAAAACTTACTCCATTAATCAAGGAGTCTTCATCAGTGGCTGGTATCATGGAAGTGACATGAAATATGAAGGCAGAAGTTTGGGGTTCATATTTCTCCTTTTCTATTTAGTAGTTTTGTGAGTTTAGGGAAATCATATAAACTGTGAGCCTCAGTTTCTTCATCAGTGTAATGGGGATGATGTTAATCCCCCAGCCTGTATCCAGAGGGGTGTTTTATGGTTCAAATGCAGGGAGCTGGGGGTGCTTTGCAAACCATAATATGCTAATATAGTTGTTGGCTCTTGTGTTTATTTATTAATAGTATCTCACTGAGTGTACCTGAAGGGCATATCTTTAGAAAACAAGCCCAAATCCGTTATCAGCCCCATAATCAAGGAGAATGTCATTCTGCATGTTTGAGAGGTTGCCGTCTAATGTGGAAGTTACCCAAGATTTGGCTAAGGCTGTGTTAGGGGGCCTCCGGTCCTGTTTGATTCAGCTTCTCATGGAGCCAGCGGGGACCCTGATCTACCTCCTGTTGGCCTCACTGCTGGCCATGTTCAACTCGATCAACGATCCTCATGGTGCTGGTGGTGACAGCATCTGAAAACCATCCAAATTTAGAAAAATGGGGAATTATCTTTCGCATTTCTCATAGGCTATTTTGTTTTTTGTTTTTTTTTTTCAGAAAGAGGAAGAAACATAGAATTGCCTTTGTTTTTAAATTATAATTACAATCATATATTGGCAGCACATGCGAACAATTTAGTCGCAAAATTATGATGGAAAAAGCCTGCAACAAAGAGGAAGTTTGCTTAGGCAGTGATCCTCTGTCATAGGCTATCTTGATAGTGCTTTTTTTTTTCTTGTTTGTCCTTCTTTCTCGAAAGCATTAAAAAGTATCGCGTTCATTTTGTTGGGTATCATGTGGTCTTTTCCTTTGGCCCTACTGCCTCTTGTTTATGAAAAATAGCAAGTCAGCAATTTTGGCCAGCAGTGATCTTGCCTTCAAAGTACGTAGACATTTTTCTTCTCCTTATTTTGTTTTAAAAATAACAAGTTATTTTTCCTTTTGGGAAAATATCTTATTATTCAGAGATACATAGCATAGAGAAAAGCTCTGAAGTCAGGAGACCTGGGTTCAAATCCCAGACTTGAGCAAGTTACATAAGTTCTTTGGAGCCTCAGTGACTCTTGGGGATGTTATGAGGACCAAAGTGTGGAAGCTCTTTGCAAACAAGGAGATGCCCACAAATGTTCTGATTACTGCTGCTTTTTTCAGCAGCAACCTAGCAGGCAGACTTTTCGGAGATTCTGGTTGGAATCTGTATCGTAGCTGTATCGTAGCATATGTGTATTTGATTTGAAACAAGAAAGTCCTGAAAAACGTGTCAGATCTGCTTCTTTACCTCAAAAATGTGGAACCCTATTTTTGAAGTCCAGTCCCTACCTGCTCATTACCCACCAACAATTAGGGTCCACCCTGAAGTTGGAAACTAGACTATAACCCGAGGCTTTCTTCTGCTGATCTGCCCCTGTGGCCGTGTTCTTTATTTCATCCAGCTCCAAGGTTGGCTGAACCCCAAAAGTGTCATGCGTGATGACTCTCTTTCACCAGACAATGTGTGACCTGGAGATGAGGCTCATGAATCCCCTTGGGGCCAGATGTGTGGTCCTAACCCATCCGTGCCTGGATTTCCTTGCATCTTCTAAGACTTTGTCATTATGAACAGTCAACAACAATCAACATTATTCTTATAATTTATGTGTAGTCAGCTTTCAGCTTTTCCCCTTTATGGAGGCTCATAAGACTGTAAATAATGAGAAGACAGAACAGCACAACAAGCAAATGTTACTGCTTTTATCTCGGGAGATGCTGACAGGCAGTCCCTCGCCTTTGCCACATTGTGCCCTGGGATCTGCATCACAGCACGGGCTGCGGAAAAGCAGACACTGGTCAGGCAGATTGTATTTTACCCGTAAGAACAGTGTTGTAATTGGGAGGCGGAGGAGATCAAGGACTGAGCATCCCGTAAGTTATCGTTATGACTACCTATGTATCGTAAAATCCAAAGAAAGTGGTAGAAGGCCGTTAATGTGATAATGTGATAGAGCGGAGCGTAATTAGAGACTGTCAGACTTAGAAAGGATATAAGAGACCGTCTACTGTGAGGCCCATATTTTACAGATGAGGAAATTAGAGCCCTGAGGACCAGCCACTTGTGCCAGGACACACTGTTAGTTAGTGGTAGAGCTGGGACCATAACAAGGTCTTTGATAGCAGTCCAGTGTTCCTTCAGCTCCACTGTTCTTGAGGTCACTGATTAGAATGAGACAGACCCAGCCTGGAATCCCAGCTCTGCCATGTGTTGTGAACTTGGGCAAGTTATTTCACTTCTTTGACCCTCAATGCCCCCAACTATAAATCTGAGAAATTAATGCTTAACTCATGGGGTTGTTGTCAAGATTAAACTAGATAATTAACATAAGACTTAACCAATGGCCAAGACAACGCTCAGTACGTGACAGTTATGGTTTTGCGAAGGGCCAACATACCAGTAAGTATGCATAAATCACTTTACCAAGACATAAGTTTAACCTAACTGAAATGAATTCCTCATCAATTCTAATTTTCTCTCAGCTTGGTTTGCCTTTTATCAGCCTTTGAGTGGCTTTCAGAGGTCGATCTGGATTATCTACACGTGTCTTTCAAATGCAATCCAGAGAAACTGATTTCAGTTTCTCCACTTTACCTTGCTAACTTTCTCAGCCATCGTTAGTCATATTGGAGTCTTTCCGTTAATCTGAGACTTCTACTTAGAATTCAGACATTGGAGAATCCAAATACTTAGAGGCCTCCCTAAAGACTTTAGATTCTGAGGATTTTGAATGTAGGTCTCTCTTGAATCGTCCTGATCTCTTTTTCTCTCTTGCCTCTTTTTTTAAGCCACTAAGAATTTCAAGGCTGCTTTGAAAGAAGTAAAGGAGAAATGAAGAAACAACCCAGGACCACGTGAGGTGGAAATGCTGAAGGCGGGAAGAAGGGGCGCGTTAGCTGGTTGCCTTGGGGGCAGGTACGGAGGCTCCGGTGGGTGGCAGCAGTGTTGGCAGTGGACCACCGTGGGCTAAAGGCACCGAGTCGGGGGCAAGGCTGCAGAGTTGGAGTCTGATAAAGGAGGGGAGCAGCGAGAGGCCTAGCGCTGAAGTGCCCGAAGGTCTTGTGTAGGATTAGAAGGGGCAGCTGGCTTCCCTCCGGGTCTTTCCCTGGGTGTGCTGCTCCGCAAGACCCGGAGTATGAGCCATGGCAGGTGAATCCATTTGAGATTCAGACGAGGGACGCACCTAGATCCCAGAGCGTGTGTTCACACGGGGGCATCTGAGGGTGGGCTGAGGTTTCTCCTCTGCACCAGTCAGCTTTCTGCAAATCCTGCCTCTTTCTCCTGGCCATGCCCCTTAGAGGCAGGGCAGCGACAGAGTTTCTTTTTGCTCCTAAAGAAACCGAGGGACAGGGACTTAAATTAGCAGTGTGGCTAAGCTGACCCTGGGATCAAGAGTTTCTATACCCCAAGATGGCATTTTATGGGCATTGTTTATAAATATCCCGTTAACCCTCAGACACAGGGAAAGTGATCTGGTCTTAGAAAATGCCAGATCAGAGATCCCGCAAAAGTCAAACCCATGACTGGGGTGTAAGTCATGGGCTTGGGCAGCGTCTGTCTGGGCAGAACATAATTGTGGCCATTGCTGCATTACTAACCTCTCGCTCAGCCCTTTGTTGAAGCAACCATTCTTTGGCAAATGGGGTTTGGACCCTTCCCCCCTTCTAAAATCCAAAATGCCATCAATGATATCCTTCTCCATACTGCCCATTTTGACAGCTTGTGGTGTCTTACAAGCTGCTGAAAGAATGTTGCCCGGAGGGAGGTTCTCTGGATTAAGACACGCTGTGGATTCAGCCTTCCGGTGGATGGTCTTGCCATAAAAGGGTGATCCAATATCAGGAGAAACTGATTCTAAAACGTTAGACTGCAGCAGAGTCGTCTGGGGGACAGTTATAAAAATACCAAATCCCAGTCATTCAAATTCAATATATTCCCGGGGCAGGGCCCAGGAATCTGCATTTGTAACTAGTGTCCTGAGTGACTCTGAAACAGGACATCCTGGACTCTCCTCCATGAAGCACTTCTGAGGAAGGAACACTTCACTTTCCTTCTGATTCTGAACTGGGGTAAATCTGGAGACTTGGGGCCTCAGGTGCCCTGAAGACCTTGACGGCAACCTGGCTGAGCTGAGAGAACGGCTGCTTTATCTGAGAAGCCCCAAGGAGGTTTTCAGTCTCAGCCCCACTGCAACTTCTTGATCTCCTATTTTTCTGCCTGCAAAATAAAGCACCTCATTTTTCTGTTTCTTCTTTTAAAATTGAAGTATATTTGATGTCCAATATTATATACAACATAGCGATTCACAATTTTTAAAGGTTATATTCCATTTATAGTTATTACAAAATACTGACTATATTCCCTCTGTTGTATAATACATCCTTGTAGCTTGTTTATTTTATACATAATAGTTTGTGTCTCTTAATCCCCTACCCCTACCTTGCCCCTCTCCTTTCCCTCTCCCCACTGGTAACCACTAGTTTGTTCTCTTTATCTGTGAGTCTGTATCTTTTTTGTCATATTCACTAGCTTGTTTCATTTTTTAGATTCTACATGTAAGTGATATCATACAGAAGCACCCCATACTTGGCGTTCTTAAGAGGAAAGGTACTCTATGACAATAATGTTGATAAAAAGTGTGCTGCCTTAAACCTAGATACAATGTAATAATAGCTTTCACTTTATCTTTTGATTTTCACAGTAAACTTACTTGAATTTCACAATAAACTATTCCACTCCTGAAGATGCTGAGGCACAGAGATGTCTTCTAGAGCCAACAGTGACATCCATCCTTCCGTTACCTTGCGAGTGGACCTTAAGGTTGGGGTCCTGCTTTTCCAACTGGCCATTGAGGAATCTGCATGGCTGATTTGACCTCACCAAGGAGACGGGGTGTGGTGTTTGAATTTCTTCAGTCTCTCGTCTGCCCAGGCTCTCACAGAACTAGATCTGGAACTGGAACACGAGCCAATCACCAGGGTGGCAGTCTTCCTGGTAGGCCCTCCTGCCTTTCTGTATCCAATCCATGGAGTATTATGTGGTTATTGATAATGATTATTGGGTATAGGTGTTGCCACTAGTACCTTAATCCAGAGAGTTACCAAAAAAGAAGTTTAAAATGACCAGGAAAAACACAAAGCGGCCTGAACCAGGACAGGGGCTTTGGAGATGGAGAGAGATTTTGGCTTTTGGAACAATCTGGTGGGTTCATGTTTTTGCGGCGGCCATGGATCCAGGTGGCCCTGACCGCCCCGCCCCCACCCCCGCCCCCGCCCCCGCCCCCATCATTATCCGCCAGGGGCTGTAAAATGGTCGCTTACCAACTTTCTTGGTTTGGTTCATGTGGCACTTTTTTTTTCTTTTGTGAGCGGGACCCTGAGCTACACTCTCAATATGCATGATTTGATTACTCAGAGGAACATGGCATTTTTTATTGTGCATTACTTGCCAAAATAAAATACAGATTTTTACTATCTAGTGGGTACGTACTGGTCCACCTGAACCAGTTGTTAAATTGGTGAAATCTTCCTGTTCTCTTTGGTAAATACTTTCCTGAGTGCCCTTAGTGTCCCCCTTCCTCCGGGGGGGGACATCCCCCGATTGCACCCTCAAGCCCACTTCCCTACAATCTGGCTATAAAGAGGTTCCATCTGGCATTAAGGGCTTCAGGTCCCCGCTCCATCGCAAGGTCTCACATCCATTTGCTGACTAGTCCTTGCCCTGAGCCATGAAAGCTGTTAACTACTTTGACGGTCTCCCCTGCCTTTAGGTGACAGTCTGTGGCCTCTGGGCTGGACCATGCAATCTTGCCTCTGGAGCAGGGGGTGTATTCCAACACAGATGGCTTTGGCGCTTGTGTTGATTTTGTTTTTAACTTTTAATAATAAAAGCTCTTTTATTTTTGGAAGTGTTTACATTTCCATAGCACAGTGCTAACTCTGATCAACCTGGAGAGGATTAGGTAAATTTTTATAACTTAAGGGAAACAGGAAATTATTTTTAATTTTTGCAGCTCCAACATATTAAAATAATGTGATTTTTTTTTCGGTTATTGAATGCCATTCCAGAGACATGTCTAAATTCTTCATAGTCAGCATCAGGTAGCAGTACAGCTTAAAAAAAAGATAATAATAATAAAATACCTATGGTACTTTCTAAAGCCAGCCTGTTTGCCTTTCCTTCACAAACAGCCCATCTACGTGAGACTTAAAGGCCAACCTTAGAGGAACCTGCTGTTTCTCCTCCAAGAAATTGTTCTGCGTCTAGAGACACATGTGTTCCGTTTTAATTAGAAACCGGTGGGGCACTGGGCCGGCTGGCTAGCAGCTCAGGCCATGCTGGAAACCAGAGGGCTGAGTGGAGGCCAGGACGTCTGAGCATATCTTCAGGGTAAGATATTTGGTTACATAAGGGAGGGGAGCTATGGCCAGTCCGCCCATCTGGAGAAAACTTTCTGGGTGGCAGGAGCTAAGGATAGGGTGAAAGAAAGTGATACACTGGGGAGAGACGTGAGGTGAGGGGAAGAGGCCAGGCCCTGGCTGCCTGTGTCAGCCTGAGAGGTCAGCTTCACCTCTCCCCTGTGTCTACCCGTCTACCCCAAATCGTGGTGGGACTAAATCGTGGTGGGGTTCACTTGGTGCCTGTTTCCACGGCTCTGCAGCTCTCCTTCCTCATGATCACCTGGATAAACCCACTTCTCACCGCACTGGCTAACCGGCTGACCCACGGGCCCTCCCTCCGGGTTTTCCTGAGTTGGCAGAATTGAGAGAAAGGCAGGCTTTTCTGAATTCCCCTCCCTCTGCTTCAGAGCGAGTAGCTTCCCCCTCTCCTCCCTTCCCCCTCTCCTCCCTTCCCCCTCTCCTCCCGCCACAGTTGGACTTTCCTGCTTTTATAGCTCCCATTCCATCCCATCCTCACTAGAGCTTCCAGACCTCTCTTCCCACTAGGATGTGAACTATGTGACGCTGGTGACCAGACCTTCCACTTGCTTGTAGAGCCAGCCTCTGGTGCCACATCTGCACAAACTAATTCAGTGAGTGGAAGACACGTTTGTCAACCAAATGCAGGCAAAATCCAGGCTCGGTGGGAAACGGCTCTGACATTATCGTGTGCTTTTGCCGCCATCATGCCGCTTTCAAGGATGCAAAGCGTAGTTAAGACCTTGAGGTTCGTTGGGGATCGGGATTAATGCATCACACGGGACGGAAGATTGAAGCAGATAGGATCAGTAAACTTTCAGGCACTGAATGGTTTAAGAGCTGGGAAATTGGTTGTGGCTTGATGGTGAATAATCGCTCAGATATATGCGTGACCCTCAAATGTCAGTCTCACATCCTGGACAAGTCAGTGTTCCATTTGTGTGATTTATATTCACTTTGATTCCACGATACTTTTTTTTTTTTTTTTTTTTTTGCGGTACGCGCGCCTCTCACTGTTGTGGCCTCTCCCATTGCGGAGCACAGGCTCCGGACGCGCAGGCTCAGCGGCCATGGCTCACGGGCCCAGCCGCTCCGCGGCATGTGGGATCTTCCCGGACCGGGGCACGAACCCGCATCCCCTGCATCGGCAGGCGGACTCTCAACCACTGCGCCACCAGGGAAGCCCCACGATACATTTTTTTTGCTCACCATTGCCGCTCTGTTGGAATTAGTTGAGCTCATTTGTCGAGCTCTCGCGGCGAGCCGAGGCCTGTGGGAGACGCCTTGTGGGTATGAACCATCACAGCGGTGCTGGGAGACGGAGAGTGTCCTCACTGCACACGTGAGGGTCCAGGGCTCAGACTGGACCCAAGGCAGCATGGCTCTGTGCTCAGAGAGACTCCGTTTCCAGGCTCTGCTGCTTATAATTATGGAACTTTGGGGAAGTTACCTAAGTGTAGTCATTAAAGCCAGAATATTCGGTAAGAAATCAATGTTTGTCTTGGCCAACCCATGCTGGGCCAGTGCAGTTAGAGGAGCAGTGGTATGTGAATGACTTGCTACGCGTCAGATGCACACAAATTTACGAGAACTTTGTGACCTCTGTTCCCTTTCTCTGGGATGTGAGAAGTATGCTCTAAAGTTGGCATACTTTCAAGTGTGCTAGTTCCGGAGTTGGGAAGAGCCTGTTCAACTCACAAGCTGGGCAGGCCTTTCTCTTGGACCAGAAAGATTATGACCTGATCAGAAAAAAGCCCCACCACAAAAACCTCATTGAGCTGGTTACACATTATCTTCCAATATCAGCTCAGATAAAAAGGACCGTCTGGCCCCCTGACAGTCATGCATTGGCTTCTGCACAGTGTATTATTGTACAGCGCTTCCTCGGGAGCTATAATTAGGTGATGGCGTAAGGAGTCCACAGCACACATTTGAATAGTGACTCTATTTGTTTCGTGATGTCACTTGCTCACTCGAATCCCTTCTCATCATATGGCCTTCGCCGGAGTGTGGTTGGAATTCAACACACATGAAATCAGACCTTCACTGAGTTTTCTGTGAAGTAATGATAGCACTTAGGATGAATCATTTGGGACAAGAACCTTTACATACCTGAAACATTATGACTTAAGACCCGAAGTTCTGGGAACCTCACTTTTTAGCTCTTTAATCTGGACAAGCCCCTCAGCCTCTCAGAGGCTTCCTTTGTTCATCTGGAACTTGGGATTCATGGTACTAGTTAGTTCAGTGGGTTATAATGTACAGTGTATAAAATACCTGCCTTTCTTCCCCCCAACCCCAATCAATGACCACGTCCTAAACATTCCACCTCTCGACTCCTTCCACGTTTCTCTATATTCACGGCCACCATCCTGGGCCCAGCCGCTTTCCTCTCTTGCCTTAGACCGTTGCACTAGCCTCTTGGCTGGTGTCACTGCACCCACTCCTATATTCCTCTTATAAACTGGCTGCTTCCACAGTGATCTTTCAGGACAATTGCCTGGAACATAGCCTCTAGCTTAAAACTTTCCAGTGGCATCACTGTGCTCTTAGGGTAAAGCCCCCAGTTCCTCATCTTGACCTGTAAGATGCTGCATGATCTGTCCTTGTCTGTATCACGAAGTTCATGTCATGCCACTCTTCCCCTACCACCAGCATTCCAGCCAAATAAGTTTATTTTCAGCAACTCAAATACATCAAGAGCTTCCCTCTTTAAAAGCACTCTGCACTGGATGTTCCTTCTGCCTAGTACGTTCTCTACCCCTTCTTCATCCCCTCCCTGCCCTGCCAACTCCAGATGCTCCTTCAAGAGCCAGTTTGAAATGCCACCTCCTTGGGAAATCCTCCTGAGGCCTCCCCCGCCCCTCCCCCCGCATTATATAATCTCCTGATAAATAGACAAACTCTTCTTCCCGGCATATGTCATAACTCCAATTAAATAATTACCTGGGAAGATATTTGTTTAAAGCTGTCTCCCTCTCTGGACTGTTTCTAAAAGCCAGTCTTATTCCCAGTACACTAAGTGACACGTGACGCTCACTGATAAAACATTGTGGAGGGGATAAAGCTTGTTACTCCTCTCAGCACTTAATGCTGCCAGTTTTGCAGCTGAATATTCTTGGGGCACCTTTACTATTTAATCTCCAGCTTCCTCTTGGTTGAGGACAGATGGCTCTGTGTGAGGGAAACTCATCTCTGGGTTTTCTTGGCCACTGAGGGCTGGGTGGAAAGCATGGCAGGAGTCAGGAAGAGTCACTGACCTGCTGAATGTCAGAGCTAGAAAGACGTTTAGAGTTCAACAAACCCCATGGCCACATTTTACAGATGGGGAAACTGAGGCCAAGAGAAATTGAATGTTACGCCCAAGAGCAGAGTTAAGGAATGGATTCCGTGACCCTAAAATATTGTTTTCTCAGGCATTAATACACCCATAGAAAAAAATATATTTATACATGATTTGTAGAACATTTTCTAATTTTCATTTCTATTACTCCATTGATCTTCATAGCAGCCTTGGGAAGAAGGAAGGGCAAGCATTGTTCATCGTCATTATACAGATGAGGAAACAAGAACAGAGGGTCTAGGTGATCTATACCTATACCCAAGGTCAACACAACTTACAAGTGCAAAACCTTGAGTCCCTGAGCTTCTGGTTCTTGGAGGCATCTTTTCCCTCCTGTATTGCTCTGTTCCTCTTACAAATAAATACTTGGGTAACTCCATTTCTGGTAAGAAATGCATGGGCTGGGGAGCACCAGCTGGGAGCAAAGAAAAATTCTGTTTCATTCTCTTCCTTGCTTATTTAGTGGCTGTGATGTCTGTGACCCAGGCTTCCCACTGTCAGGTGACACTGCATAAAGTCAGAGGGTGTGATGGGAAGAGAGTGTAAGCGCTGTGGATTCAGCTTCATCTGGGCTTAAGCCCTGGCTCTGCTACTGACAACTGGGTGACCCTAACCAGCTGAACAGGAACCTCTCTGAGCCTTAGGTGTCCAGCTATACAATGCAGATACTGGCTGCCTCTCCCTAGCTTTGTTTAGGATTAAATGAGATAGTGCTTATAAGATGCAGAGAAAATAGAAGGCACTCCATAAACACTATTTATCTTAACAACCAAGGCAGCCTGGAGCAACAAAGTTGAGAAGGAAAATGTCAGAAAAAGCCAGCCTTTGGGTTGAAGAGGCGTGGGGAGTTGTCAGAAGGGCAAAATGAACCCTGGAGGCGTGGTTGGAAGGGGAGCAGCTCGGTGGGCTGAGGCAGATTGTATTTTAGCTGCAGTCTCGTTGGCTGCCTCCTGATGTCATGAGTCCCGGTGTGTCCTGCTGCATGAGGGTGTGCCTGCTCGCGGGGGTGGGGGGCTGGGGGGCGTGGCTGTGGAGTGTGGGGGGGCTGGGGGCAGGTGGTATCCCAGCTGCACCCCCCTCATCGCCAGCATCATCAGTACATTTCCACGCAAGTTACGTTTCCTACCTCTGCATTTGGAGGGTGAAAGTTAAAGAAGTAAAGGGGAGAAAATGTTTATAAATTCATCTGATTGTCAGTCTGAAAATGGTTCCATTCTTAAAGCCATTTGGGAGCTTTTGTTTCTCTAAGCTGTGACTTCACAAAATGCAGCCAGAAATGGTGATTTAAGGAATCTACTCAACTGCACTGACGCTATTTTATGAGTACCTTTCTTCACAGTCTAGAAGTTGATGTCTAAAACACCATCCCTAATGGTTAAACTAGAAAATATGCATTGAGGATGGTTTTTCATGAACAACATTTAAATAAAAATTTCATGGCAGACTCAGGAGCGAGGTGGAAGGGTTGTGGAAAGAGGTGACAGGTGATCAAAGTAGAGAGACCCAGTCAGAGAAAAGAGAGCCCAAGTCATTCCTGTGCAGGGTGGCCTGCTTCTGAGGCAGAAGTCATGGCCTTGGGGAATTTACCAGGTCCAAGGGCTGTGCCTCAGCCCACAGGCTCTGTCACTGCATTTTGTCTACAGATCAAGGGCAAGTCCAGGGGCAGACCCCTCCTCCCCAAGCTCCTAAGACTGAGATGAAAGCAGCAGCTGGATTAGTTAATTTCCGGCGCGAAATCACCATGGCAGAGGTCCAGAATCCCCCATTGGCATAGCGAGCTCATTCTCTCCTTGTAGCAGGCAGCCGTAGAACCGAGTCGAGTCAGAGGAATCGAATGTCTAATGGGGAGGGAGAGAGCATCTGAGTCAGCCCTGCCACGGGGGCCCAAGGGCACCAAGTCCCCAAGCCAAGGCTCCTCTTCCTTTGGGAGGACACTGCCCACATCTGCATCTGTGAGAGCTCTGTTCCCGTTGCCACCAGACCCCATTTTAAAGGGCACATCCTTTCTTCTGAGGAGACGGCAAAGCTTTCTCTCCTCCACGGAGTTGTACAGTCATATATTTTCCAAAGATGGAAAATGATGAATCCAAGTTAATAAATGAGATATTCGGTATGGCAAGGAAATTGAGGCATGTGCATATTCCTTGAAATGTCTCCTACGTGCAAAGGAAAAGAAAGCAAGTGATGATGTTACAACGTGTGTGGGTGGGAGAGGAAGGTGGTCTCTGGACTGCTCTGACTACCTTAGGTTAGTTAAATTGTTGAGAATAAGGAAGCAAGCAGTAAGTGTCTAAGTGGTGGTGGTGTGTCAATATGATTCACTGTCTTCTCTGGGTCTGGCTCCAGGTTCCCATTCTCCTGCTTCAACCCACATCCCTGGGATCCATCCACCCAGTGGCATCAGTGATCACATGGGCGCTGGTGACCCTTACCTCTCTATCCCCTTCCCTTTTCTGCTGAGCTTGGGGCTCACCTTCAAGTCCATCTTTGCCTTCAAGTCCCATAGGCAGCCTAAGTGCGCCACATCCAATGTGGTGAACTGGTCATCAAGCATCAGTGGGCACCTGCTGTGCCCACCAGTGGCTCCGTCAATCCCATCATCCAAACGTAAACGTGCGAATGAGTCACAATCCCACCTTCCCCCCCGCCCTCAAATCTAACCTGTTACCACATCCAGTAGATTATTTCTTCTTTCTATTCATCACACTGGTCTCCTCCTCTCCTTCCCGTTCCAGCTATTATTGCCTCGGTTCAGACCTTCAGCCACATCTTTCTCCTGGGCTGTTGCAGTTGCCTCCTAACTTGTGTCACTGTCTCTCCTCGTATCTCCTCCAAGCCGTACTCCACGCTGCTGCTGCAGGGATCTTTCTGCAGCTCACATGTAATTACGATGCGACCCTCAAAGCTTTGTGTCACCTGCAAGATAAAGTCCAAACTCTTCACTGAGGCAGGTGAAGCTCACCTGCACCTGGACGCTGTCCATCTCTCCAGCTTTCTCTTTTACTTCACTTCTCTAACCTCCTCACTTAGTACACGTTTATCACATACCTGCTTTGTGCCAGGTACCATGTAGGTGCCGGAGACACAGCAGTAAAAATAACTATCATCCTGTACCTTACAATCCGTCTACACCAAGCACGTGTTGTTTCAGCTTAATGCCTTCGCTCACTCAGTTCTCTCTGCTGCTCCCCTGAGACTGGACATCTACTGGCAGGAACAGTAATCCTTCAAGCCTTAGCTTAGGGCCCCTTCCTTAATGGAGACACCCCAGAACTCTCCTTCCTCTGTGCCCCAACTGCCTTGTATACACAGTTCTTTCCTGTGCTCAAAGTATTCGGAGGCAGGCCTCGCCCACCACATCCGACCTGTGTGACCTTGGGCAAGTACTGGCCCGCGGTTTCCTCATCTGTGAAATGAAGACAGTGATGATATTGCAGGAAAGGCAAAACTTTCTCTCTCTTCATCTTAGGTTTTCAGTTGGGACTCTTCAACAAAAAGATTAACAGGAGAAAAGCAGTTTACTAATGCGTGCAGCACACATCACTCGGGAGAAACCTGAATAAAAAGTAACTCAAAGCGTGGCTTAGAATTTCAACTTATCTAGCATCTTCAACAAAGAACAGTAAAGCTGGAGAGAAATGACAGGACAAAGGAAAGAAGCTACAGGCTTCCAAGGGTGGCAAACAGTGGGAAGGCAAATAAATGGGAGGGAACTAATGGAGTGAGATTTGTCTGCAGATTCCTCTGGGGCTATCGCTGGTCTGGTAAGAATCTGTCTCCAGTAAAAGGAGAATTTATATTGTGCTTTTAGACAGAAAAAGGGGAACTTCTGAGTTTGTTGCTTCTTAATTGCCTTTAGCTCAAGATAATTTTTATATCAAAGAGGCATATTTTGGGGTGACATATTCTGGTTTCTTTCAATATCAACTTCATAATGTTGTTTTAAACATAGTCTGGCCCATTGTGCGCACAATAAATATTAGCTGCTGTGATAATGATAATGATGATGGCAACAAGGGGGAGAAAAATGGTGCAGCCACCGTGGAAAACAGTTTGATGGTTTCTCAGAGTTAAACGTACAGTCATCACATGACCCAGTAGTTCCACTCCTAGGTATATACCCAAGAGAAGTGAAAACACATATCCACACAGAAACTTGTGTGCACAGAAAGTTGTACACAAATGTTGACAGCAGAATTATTTGTAATAGTCCAAACCCAGAAACAACCCAAATGTCCACTGACAGGCGAATGGATAAACAAATTGTGTATATAATACAAAGGAGTATTATTCAGCCATGAAAAGGAAGTTCTGATACATGTTACGACTTAGATGAATCTCTGAAACATTATCTGTCAGATGCCTAAGGGATGAGTTGGGGCTTGTAGAAAACAGCCTTCTGACAGCTTGTTCCAAAATGATTCTGTTAACAGAGACCTGAATTACTAGAATTTGGATGGAAAAGGGAGGAAGTGGTCCCAAACAACAGGTAGCGTGAGAAGAGGATCAAGCAAATACCAGGGAAGATGGTGGGACGGGGAGATTCTTGTCAGCACTGGTAAGAGGGTGGCAAGGAAGGAGGAGGTGGGCAAAGTGCTATGGCCACCACAAAGAGCGTGTGTGACCCACTCTCTGGGGAGAGCCCTGAAGCCAGGGTAGCGAATGAACAGTGAGACTTGGAGCAAAGGGATTTGGGAGGATTCTGTGGCTATGATTTAGAAGTCTGGAGAGAAATAAGGCAGCTGTAAGGAAAGACGTCAACTGTGGAGAATGCACAGGACAGTGTGCCAGGTGAGGCTGAAACGGTCAGTCTGCGGGATTCAGTAGAGTCTGCACCTAATAGCCGGGGGAGCGCGCCACCAGCCCAGGTTGAGATGGTGGACGCTATGGTGTCCTGTAGGACAGAGATGAGGCTGTGAGAGGGGACCACAGACCCCCTTACTCAGGGTGTATCTCCTAGTTCTCCAATTCCCAGAGTTCACTAGACGTTATCTCCCTTGGGTTCCTGCAGCCTTTGGTACCTGCCTCAGTTTTACCTTGTTCTTCTTTCTTAGTAGGTTGAGAGCATCTTAAGGGCAGATGTCCTGGTTGCCACACAGTTCAGGCAGGAGGCACTCACTCTCTGCTCATTCGGTAGAATAGCATCTGATTATTTAGGGAATAAGCCTGCCTTCCAGATACCCTCAGAGAATGAAAATGCCTTCCCAATTGATGGTTACAGATGGCATTCCTAACTCGTTGTCTGGGGGGGACAGGAAGTAGAACTCATAACCATCCTCCAGAAGAGGAATGAATAAGTCCCTAGGAGAGGTCAAAGGTCATCTCTTTTTTCTTTCAGCATCTGCATTTTTGCATGCGGGGGTGCATTTTGGTGGGAAGCTTGGAAGGGCTGTTCTTGGATAATGGTATGTTTGAGCTGGGAAGGGATGGAAGAACGTGAAGAGACTTGGTATGTGATGAAGCAGAAAAGAACAAGGAAGAGCTTGGTTTATTGGACTTTACCATGCAAACAGACTGGGCCGCAGGCATTGGTGGCAGTGAGGCTGTGATCAGGAAACCTTCACTTGGCTGGGTCTCTGCTGCTCCTGGGAGGCCCTGGGCCATGCGGCTGCGTTTCAGGGCTGTGCTTAGTGGACTGGTTGCAATAGTCAGTGTTACAGATGCACTGCAGCTTCTCTTCTGGGTTCTACGTTCCTGGGGGGTTGGTGAGGGGTGGGCAGGATACCATCTGCTCTTCGAGCCTGTGTTACTTGCCTGATAGGGCTTTTCATACAAATTTTTCAGCTTTCAGCATTGTCTGCTTATGACTATTTACCCCCACACTAAGGCCAGGAAGGTCAGCCTGGCCTCGTTGAACGTAATCCCAGATTGATAGTGTTAAACTGCCGTCTTCACTGTGTCTCCCCACTGTAAACGTCTCCCCTGGTCTGCATTGTTGCTACCCAGAGCATGCTTTGAGGGCCAGCAGCACCTATATCACCTGGGAGCTTGTTAAACATGCAGAATCCCAGGTTCCATCCCAGACCTGCTGAATCAGAATCTGCATTTTAACAAGCTCCCTGGGTGCTTTGTATGCACATTGAAGTTGGAGGAGGTCTGGTTGACGTAGACTGAGATAAGCACAACTTCTTAGCTGACCCCATATCACTCATTGCCCCTCCAAGTAAATATTCACTCCAGGATATCTTGATCTAAATCAGCTTGGTGTCCTTAAAAGCTCTCTCTTCACATGTGTGCTTCTGGCTTTTAGTTTCAGACCTCATTCTTATTTTTGTGTACAGAAATTTGTCCAGTACTTATTCTTCCATAACTTATTTCTCCTAAGGTGCTGCCTTTATTTCCCCATTAATCCATGTCCCACAGTCAACCCCATGTCTTCCCCAATTCCACCTCAAGCCTAAAATTCCAGAATGCTACACCATATGAGAGCCCACTGTCCCTTTCTTTGCCTGGGCATGAGTTGCGCAGCCTTCAGAACATACCATGTTTTTTCATTCACACTTCTGTATCTTTGCTCAGCTGGGGTCACCTATGGAAGTCCTTTTATCCCTTGGCTCATGCTTTCAAGGTCTGTGGGAACAGCTGTTCCCACATGACTTGCTTGAAGCCCTTCCTAGAGACATCAAAAGTATCAAGGCCACACTGCTCCCTCCTTTTCTCCAAACTCAGATAATTTGTCTATACCTACAATTAGGGCAGTAAATCCTATGGACCTTTGCATTGAGGTGGCAACTGGTTTATACATTTACTAAGAAAGAAGACAATAGTTTTCTTTTTTACCTTAAATTTTGAAATAATTTTAGATATAAAAATTGTCAAAATAATAAGAGGAGAGCTCGCATATACCCTCACTCAGCTTCCGCTAACGCTAACATTTTCCATGGCCGTGTACAGTGATCAAAACCAGGAAATTAACTTTGGTGCAATACTATTAATGAAACTGCAGAACCTATTGAAAGAGATTTCTCCAGTTTTCCTACTAATGTTCTTTCCCTGTTCCAGGATCCAATCCAAGATCCCACCCTGACTTAGTTGTCATTGTCTCCTTAGTCTCCTCCAACCTGGGAATAAGTCTTCTGTCTTTCCTTGTTCTTCCCATTCTCGACACCTTTGAATATTGCTGGTCAGCTATTTTGTAGAATGTCCTTCAGTTTGAGTTTGATGCTTTCTCAAGGCTAGTTTGAGGTTTTGCATTTTTGGCAAAAATTACCCAAGGGTGATTTTGTGCCCTTCCCAGTGCATCATTATTTCAGGGGACATGATGTCAATATGTCTTATTACTGATGATCTTAGCCTGCACCACCTGCTTAAGGTGGTTTCTGCCCAGTTTCTCTACTGTAAAGTTACCATTTTCCTCTTTGTAATTAATAGCTATCTTGGGAGAGATTTTTTGAAATTATGCAAATATCCTTTTCTCCTCAAATACATGCCCACTATTTTTAACATCCGTTAGTGGATCTGCCTATAAAACATATCACTGTGGCATCCACTGTGTATATATATTCATAAACGCTCAGTTGTGTAAGGTAAGTAAGCCCCTATTTAAATCACTGCAGTAGGGTTTTCTATTAATTGGACCTTCTTTGCATTGTCTTTCTAATGGGGTCCCTTATAACAGGGCTTTAATCTTCTAGATGGCACAATCAAATAAATTAAAACAGTCCTTCATCCATCCATCCATCCAATATTCCATTTTTTTTGGTAAAAAAGTTGATTGCCCATCTTCATTTTTCTCCCAGTTATGCCCTGACTGGTGTCCCCTACTCCCTGCTGTTTTTCTTTTTTTTTTTTTTGCGGTACGCGGGCCTCTCACTGTTGTAGCGTCTCCCATTGCGGAGCACAGGCTCCGGACGCGCAGACTCAGCGGCCATGGCTCACGGGCCTAGCCGCTCCGCGGCATGTGGGATCCTCCCAGACCGGGGCACGAACCCACGTCCCCTGCATCGGCAGGCGGACTCTCAACCACTGCGCCACCAGGGAAGCCCCGTCCCTGCTGTTTTGTTTGAATTATTTTGTGAACTGTTTTGTGCTGTTTTGGCCAAATGAGTAAGCCAAGGTAGGAATGTTAATTTTTTTGAGCAGATGGTTGTCAAAATCAATCTGAAAAAAGAGGTGCCGAATTGTTTTGCCGGAACGTGCCATTGTAGAACATGCCTGTCATGGACATCCGCTGTCTGTGCCTGCTCAGTGTCTCTCTTCCCTTCCTGAGGTCGCAGCACACAGCTCTCCTTTGCGGAACCTGCCCGTCCATGCTCTGAGTCCATGTGGTTTAGTGGAGCTGGGCCACCTGGTGGTACCATAGGTGGGCACATTCCCTAGGCCGGGACAGAATTAGCCATCCCTCTGGCCATAGTAATTGACTGAGAAATTGGCGTCTGGCTGTAGCTGACCAGTTAGAATCTCCTCCAAGATCTTTGGTGGCATTAATCACTGGGTATTTAAGAGAGTGGGATCAAAGCCTACAGCTTTCACTGGACCTCTTTGCCACCACGTGGGGATAAACAGACTGAGACTAAGGCCCACACAGTGGAAGACAGTGAAGTGGGAGAGAGTGAGAGGGGCCTGTTCCTCACGATGTCAGTTGATCACCTGGATCTAGCTTTTCCTGAAGCGATCCACCTCAGGACTTTGCAGTTGCACGAGCCAATCAGTTCGCTTTCATTGTTTAAGACAGCTTGAGTTGAGTTTCTGCTGCTTTAACTCCAAGTCCTGACAAATAAACATTCTTTTTGAGCATCTGCTACTGGTGAGGGCACAGGCTTGGGGCTCTTCAGGATTCAAAGCCGAGTCAGATGAGGCCCCTGCACTCAAGGGGCCCTCAACCTAGCACAGAACACAAGGTCAGTGCACGAATAGCCACAAGTGAAGGGACCCATGCGGTCAGCCTGATCCACCCATGGAGAGCTTGGCCGTAGGACCATAGTGAAGTGAGTGATGAGTACCAGCTGGGGGGAATTTGGAGCACTGAAGAGATGAGGGACATTATTCCTGGCAGAGGGAAAGGCTTGGGCAAGGGTCCAATCATGGAAAGTGTAAACAGCTGAATATGTAGTTTGAGGTTCTATGGGGTCATCCATAGTGACTGAAGGGTAAAGGTTATGCTAAAAAGGAGGATTTGGGAGACAAAAAAAAAAAAAAAAACTAGAGAAAAGATTTGTTGGAAACAAGTTGAGGAGGCTGTGATTGGCAGTCTGAGGGGTCTGAGTGGCAGCAGGAAGGTAGGACTGGATCTTGAGTAGAGAAGTGAGGTGAGGAAGATGAACTTGGCAACAGCGAGCAGAGCCGGAGGGGCAGGGGACCAGGGCGGGGCCAGTGCAACCGGCCGGCTCCACCTCAGTGCACAGCTGGGAAGGACCAGACAGAAGAAGAAGGCTGGAAGTGGGTGGAATCCCAGCCTCTGAGAACATTCTGCCGAGAGGCTTTGGCCATGTTTGCGCAAGAATCTTCCTCGTCGCATCATTTGAAAGCCAAACTTTTTATTTCACGCTAAACACTGTCAGAGGGAGCAGTGGCAGAGTCCTCCTGAACGCGAGTCAGCCGGCCCGGCACGCACACGTTTAATGGCATTCCAGACCTCGGGGCCTGGTAGGCGCCCTCCGAACCCTGCCCCGGCTCTGGCTCCTGCCTCACTCGGAGTTAGGATGTCGGGACCAGCGTCCCTCTTCTTACGTGGTGACTTTCTGAGCGGAAAAGGTCCGTCATGAGACTGCGACCCTCCCCCACCTGAGCCGTGCACAGCTCGGCCTTCTTAGAGAGGCCGCTGCTTTGCTCTCAGACTCGGCGCCATCCTGTTCGCACCTTCACTCCTCTCGCTCTCCCGGCCTCCTTGCCGCCCAGTCTTGAGCGAGCCCCGTCTGCACCGCCATCGCTAACCCCCAAGCGATGGGGGATGATGGTCCAAGTCACCATCATCACTCGTGTGGACTCCTGCCTCAGCCTGGCTGGCCTCCTCGCTTCCATGGTCTGTAACTCAACGAAGCAGCTAGAACAGTCCATTATCATCAAGCCAGATCCTGTCGCCCCTCTTCTTAAAACCTCCTGATGGCTTTCTGCCTGAGTCAGAAGAAAATCCTAAATCCCTAGGACGGCCCCAGGGACTCTACGTGATTTGACCCTTGCTTATCTCTCCAACTGTATTTCCTACCACTCCCCCTTCCCTTTGAGCCTTCCCGCCCGCTCCTCTGCCTGCCTCTGCTGACTGCTCTCTTTCTCTTCGTGGCCCATAGTGTGCCTCATCACAACAGAAGCTTGTATCTGTCAGGATAGGCTAAGGCATGCTGCAGTAACAAATAACCTCCACATTTCGGTGGCTCAGATAACACAGGGCTACTTCTCATTCACCAGGCCGTGTCTGCTGCAGGTTGGCGGAGTGGCCTTGTTCATCAGAGTCACTCCAAGTTGACTGAGCAGCCATCTTCTTGAACGTTTCTGGTGGCCATACTATAGAAGAAGAAAGAGATTCTTTTTTAAAAAATAATTAATTAATTAATTTCTTTATTTATTTTGGCTGTGTGGGCTCTTCGTTTCTGTGTGAGGGCTTTCTCTAGTTGAGGCGAGTGGGGGCCGCTGTTCATCGCGGTGCGCGGGCCTCTCACTGTCGCGGCCTCTCTTGTTGCGGAGCACAAGCTCCAGACTCGCAGGCTCAGTAGTTGTGGCGCATGGGCTTAGTTGCTCCGCGGCAAGTGGGATCTTCCCAGACCAGGGCTCGAACCCGTGTCCCCTGCATTGGCAGGCAGATTCTCAACCACTGCGCCACCAGGGAAGCCCAAGAAAGAGATTCTTGAGTCTCACAATGGCAATTAAATGTTGGCTCAGGAGAAGCCCATGTCACTTCTGCTCATGCTCTTTGGTCGGTCACTGGCCTCCGTCAAGCACAAGAGAACCCAGCTGTGTAATCTCACCACGTAGCCAGGAATGGAAGGGATCTGTCTTTATCTGGTGAACAACACAAATGAAGACCGTGAGAGCTGATTTTTCTGTGTATGTAGCATGGATTACAACCCGTTGGAGCGTCTTCCAGCTCAGCAGCTGTGAACTATGGCAGGGTTGGCCAGCTGGGTGGAGAGTGAGGACAGGGAAGGAGGGCTGGTTACTTCTGTTCAAGCTCTGGGAGAAACGAGAACACGGCTGAATTTGGCTGCTCACTGGACCAGTAATGCATGTAAGAAAACGTGACGGTTATTTCTCAGGTCCTCCAGGCCAAGGGTGCCTGTATACCAGTGGTGGGGTGGAAAGATCCCCCTGGCCAGAAATAACTTACTACCAGTGTCTGCAGTTCTTCCACTAGATGTCCATTCCTTTGGTTCTAAAATAGCATTTCCCAAGTTGTGTCCAGCAAAACACTTACATTAGATGTCAACAGATGCTCCTTGGTCAAATAAGATTGTGAGATGCTGAGTTAAACAACATGAAACGTGTTTTTCCTCTGCAGGTCTTCTCAGGGCCTTGTTTGATAGGTAACGTGTACTGTTTCTTCCTGAGATGGAATCAGACTATGCAGCATTTCCCCAATTTTTAAAATCAAGGAACTCTTGCCTCCATGGATGCTTCCCTAGTGTTCACCTAGACAGTTTGGGAAATGCTAGTCTGGGAGCCTTTTCAGTCCTATGGAGTCCCCTGGGGAAAGTGGACATCCCCAGGGGAGGCTTTCTGTGGGAGAAGGAAAGCAGTGTGGACAAGGTTTTGAGAGGATGGGACTCCAGAGGGGCCTTGGGGTGGGGGACAGAGGGTCTGAAAGGGAGAGGTCAGGTGCAACGATTATAAGTGATCCTGTCTCCAGGGTGGATGCAGAGTTAGAGCCCACACTTCTCACCACCCCCAGCCTCTCTGCTCCCTTCCCTCCCTTGCCCAATGACGCTCACCCGTCCTGCTCTCCAGAGCTCTGGCCTTGCCCCATCTCCACCTTCTCCAGCTACCGACAAACCAGGCCACCTCTAGTCTTAGCCCTTGAGTCCCTGCTGCCCGAAATGTCCTCAACTCCAGTCGGGGAAATTCCTATACTCTGGTTTCTCTTCAGATTGTATAAATCTTTCGCCTTTTAACTCTAGTCTGGGAAATTCCTTCTCTCCTTTAATAGTCTGTCAGGCAGACCACCTCCAAGAAGCCATCCCTGATACCTTTCCTCACCCCACAGCCTCAGCTGGGTTTATTGTCCCTCCAAGCTCCCATAACACACTGCGACTCTTCATCACTGCCCTTATCACTTTGTATTTTCATATTCTTATTTCTGTCCCTCTAATCTGGGAGCCCCTCAAGGGCTTTATCTTTATATCCTTATATCCTCCTCTGGTAGGAGATAGATACTCAATAATTAATTGGATGAATGAGGCCCAGGCACGCACGGGAAGTGTGTTAAAATCCCCTACATGTCCCACTTGAAAGAATTTCCCAAGTTAAAAGAGTCTATTCTACATGTTTGAAAACCTCATCTTGTGTGTCATGCCCACCTCTGCTGGTTCTCTGACCTCCTGGGGCCTGAAGTCTTCTCTCTGCCTTTCTCTCCATCCATCCTTCTGTCTGCCTGTTCTTCCCTCCGTCATCATCCCCTCAACTACATCTGATCCAGGTCACCTGATTCATGTCCTTTTTCAAGAAGAGCGAATGAGTCTTGGACTGTTAATGGCTATCCTTAGGTTTATGTTTTCCTAAACAGGAAGTAAATATCTTAAGAAGACAATCTAACCTGAAAGGTGAGAAGAAGTTTTTTTTTTTTTTTAGTTCGAGGTCGGCTTTAATGATTGAACAAGAAAGGGAAAACTAGAAAAAACCTGCAGGTAGAGAACCTGGACAGGTTGTTGTTGGCAGCCCAGCCAGGGCTGAGTCACGACTTTTGTGGGTCGGAGGCCCTTTTGCCTTTGTGGGCCCCTTCTCCGTAAAAAATGTTAACAATTACCAATGACCGCACTGGTATATAAAGGCGAACGTAACCCAGGCTGCTTTGGTATTCCATATTCGTTATTGTTACATTCACTTTTTCTTCAGATTTTAAAAATACTAAAAGTTAAACAGTTTTTGGATCACGAAACATTTCGTGGCCCCTAGGCACGGTGTCTGCTGTGCCCTGTGGGATGAGGAAGTAAGCTCCGAGCCCACCACCCTGCCTGCTACACCCTGAAAACGCACTGCCCTTCCATCCTTTTGCGTCACACTTCTCTTCCACCTGGAATGCCTGTCCCTCAACCCGCCCGCGCCCTTTGCACCGTCTACCTGACAGATTCCTGCTCACGTGCCAGTCCCAGCTTGAACGTCGCTTTCTTTTGCCAGATTTAGCAAATTAAAATACAGGATGCCCCGCTGAACTTCAGATAAACAATGAGTAATCATTTTAGTAGGGTTAAGTCCCAAATAGCACATGCCCCAAATATTGCATGAGACATAATTATACTAAGAAATTATGCATGTTTATCTGAAATTCAAATTATCCGGGAAGCCTACTCTGTAATTTTCCCTGACTCATTTTTTTTTTTTCAGGCTTTCTTCCCACCTGCTGCTTGTAGAGGCGTTCTGGCACTTTCCACGCACCCGTCACTGCACATCCTCCACCCCGTCTGCACTCCCATCATCATTATCCTCACCTGCCATGGGGCCGGGACGTGGCAGTGTATTAGTTGTCACATATGAGTAAGTGGGTGCTTTCCTCTTATTTCCCTAACTCTCTATTTATTTTCAGTGATGACTTGGCAGGATCTGGTTTTGATTTCATTCAGGAAGTTGTGTGGGGAGATAAGAGTCAAGTTAGCTACTGTGTGGGATTGCAGTAACACCCTTTTAACAAAGATGTGTCCCAGGAAGACAGTTGGGGCTCAGACACTTCACAACCTGATGGAAAAAAGCCCGAGGCCCGTGGTGGGCACTTATGGTCCCTCCCTGCCACCGTGCTCCGAGAAGGTAGAGGGTGCGAGGGCTCAGGCTCCCTCCTCCCCGTGATGCTGGGGTCAGGTAGCAAATCAGCTGTGGCCCAAGAGGGTGCCTCTGTGTGAAGGGGAGGGGCTTTCTGGTTTTGAGACTTAGGTTCAGGGAATTCTTATTTTCCATCTTAACTTTGGGAGTGGATCAATTCTTTTAAAAGTTCTTTTAAACTGTTACTTTGGCATCTGACACACAGGAGAAAACCAGCCCGAGATGACGGTGGGTACAGCCCCACAAGACCGTCAGAGCCTGGTGTCCGGGCTCCTGATCCCGTGCTCTCATGCCACCCTCAGCAGCAAGGACTCAGAGTCAGACGCCCAAAGAGAGAAACATTCCTCTGAGGACCACTGTGAGGGGGGACCCGCCCCCCCAAAACTATGGACCAGCCAAAGCACTGGTGGTTCCTAACAAATAGAACTGCGTGAACATTTGCGGTAAGCACGGCGAGAGTTCCTTTTCTTATTGCTGCTAAGAATTTCCCAGCTTTCAACTCTCCCTTTCTTGGTTGAATGAAATTTCCAAAGTTGACCACTTGTTAATCATGCTGAACAAGAAACCCACAATGCCCAAATGTCCATAACGTGTGTGTGTGTGTGTGTGTGTGTGTGCGCGCACGTGGGGGGCTGCCCAGTAGTTTCTGACTCTTATTAATCTCTAGTCCCCCGCTCTGCTCATCCTGGTGCTTATAGGAGCAGGCAACATGGCCCAAGGTAGTTTCAAGGGACGGTCAACAGGTGTTATGAGAAAGAAAACAAAATCATGGGCAGTTTCATGGTCCCATCCATCTGGGGAAGTCTGCACGCTCTGCCCCTCCTGGACGGTCACAAGGTTCATTAGTTTAATAAAGGCTCTGATAAGTTCTACACTTCTCTAACTTCAAAAAGACGTTGTTTAACTCAATGTTTTCCAAACTTGTTTGATCAGAGAACTACCTCACTTTTTACGAGCATCTCACCTGGTCCATCACCCTGGGAACACACTTTGGAGAGACGGTAAAAGGAGTGGAGGTAAGCAAGCGTTCGCATTCCTCTCCGAGCTTTGGACCAGAATCTGGCTTAGAGAAGGTGAGCTGGCCTCAGCACTGCCCTGGCAGCAGGACTCCAAGTGCCCACAGTGGGTACCAGCCACTCTACCTGGGGGATGGTGAGTGTCCGGAAGGGGAGGGCATTTCCTGTACTTCCCTGACTGTGGTCGGCTGGAAAGCCTAGGCTGGTGGCCACTTAGAAGAGTCTTAAGAGCGTCAGAGTTTCATTTTGGGTTTGAAACACTGTACAAGGCCACCTTTTAATAGTCACAATGCCGCCTGTGACACAGCACGGGGTGTGTGTCATCTGAGGAGGAAGCGTGCTCTCTTCCCACAGTCCAGGGCCGTGGCATTTCCTCTCTTCAGTGTGTTTTTCTTGCCAGCAACAACTAAGCCCAAGGCCACCATTTGCACAATTCCAGGGATTCTGCTACTTTGCTGCGGAGAACCCACGTGAACGGCGTCTCCCAGGGCTGTGCAAAGCGGTGGTGCGGTCCAAGCGCTTGCCTGCCGCAGGGTTTTGCCAGGACAATCCTATCTATTTCGTAAGTCCCGCCTCAATGTCACCTCTAGTTAGAGCAGGCCCCGGCTATTTACTATTATGATATCCTGTTTGTATTCTTTACAAATGGTGACTCATTTATCGACACCTGAATCCCTACATATTTTTACTTTTTTGAAAATTGTCTGTCTCCCCCTCAAATAAAATATCAACTCCACAGGGTTGAGCAGAGTTTTGTTTGTTTTTTTGGCCAATGCTGGATCCTTGGTGCCTTGGACAGTGCCTGGCACAGTGTCGCTCGCCCCAAGTATTTGTTGAATGAATAAACGAAGAACAGCTTTGCAAGTTCTTCCCCAGTTGGGTGGTGATTGGTTGTGGGGAGTTGATGGACAAGGCCACTGACCAACCAGTGGGCTGAGTGGTAGTGAAGGGCACGGCCTTCCAGCCTGGGCCAGTCATGGTCCGGGCCGGTGAGGAAGCACAGAAGTACAGAGAGCAATAGAAATGAGTTTTTATTTGTAAAAAGTTACAAAATAATATTGTACAAAAATAAAGTCTGTAGAGAACTTTGGTTGTATAACACAAACGACCGAGACAGATCAGAGAAGTCAAAACTTCCAAAGAAGTGCACTCCTTACTGGATCAGATGGTAATCGCGATGATAGAGAAAAATCACAAACTTTACCCTTTTGTGGATTTGGTGGAGCGATTTGCTTCAGTTAAAACCTGCTTATGGTGTGTAGCTGATGCTGGGAACAAGCTGTCAGCACTCGTTGAATCCCACGGCCCCTGTGGGCAGAGACTCTCCACGGGGAGCTGGGGCTGGGGCTGACCCCTGGGGACACCAGCCACCAGGTCAGCCAGGACTCTCTGAATCGGACAGAGGATCCTGGCCTGCATCGAACTGTGCTTCGTGAATGACTGGTCGGCTGGGTCTGTCCCTGTTTTGAGCAGGCTGCTCCTCAGCAAGGTCCCTGCTTGGGCCCCAAGAAAGGACAGAAGGGAGGCCCTTTCCCTCTATTTCTGAGTCGTGTAAGGGGAACTGAAAGGACAGAGGGTGCAGAACGATGGACAGCTCGGGTCTTTGGGGGCGGGGCGCGGGAAGGGATGTCTGGTAACTGCTGCTTCTTGGTTACTTTGTAAAATGAACATGATTATTTGAGGGAGGCCAGTAGGCTATTTAACGGCTAAATCTGTCATAGTTTGGGGCTAATAGTGAGGGATGATCTGATAAAAATCCCTTTTATGAGATGTGTAACAAGCTCTACAGTAGGGCTCAGTGCATTGAGCATGGGTCAGCTGCCAGACGAATCCATGATCTGGGGCGCTTAGGAGAGGGTTGTTCTCACCCTCCACCTCCACCCCGTCAAAGGCTTTCCGCATCCGGGTGGCAGGGCATGTGTGCTGAGGCTGGCCCGGGCCCGTCTTGCTTGCCCACCCTTCTGGGGCACCTTCTTCCGAGGGAGGGGCAGCAACTGGTGGCTTTTTTGGCAACTGGCTGACCCCACTTCCGGGAGGCCTGGCGCACTCCTTGGCTGCACTGGGGCCGAGCATGTTTCTCAGGAAGGTGGTGGATGGAAGGATAGAGGAAGAGTCTCCACAATCAGGGCAGAACCCTGGCTACCTGACAGGACTATTACTTTGAGGTCTGCATTGAATCCAGGACTACCTACTAAGGGGACTTTAACCTTTGATATATATGGTTATGCACACGATAGACAGATACACGTGGAGGGGAGTGAGAGCTTAAATACAACAGGGAATGGAGCACACAGCCTATCTGCTGGGAGACAGAACTGTGAAGAAATGAAGCCGAGTGCCCCGGTCTCTGTGTCCTGCTCCCGAAAAGGGAGCCGGTCAGAAATGTTCCTTCTGACACGTTTCTTCTCTAAAATATGAAAACAACAGGTAAGACGCTGAGATCTGGGGGAATCACACAAGAGCTCTTCTTAAAAAAGGTAAAGTAAGTGATTTTTTGCCTAGCGAAAAACTTTTTAATACTTTGAAAAGCATGGACCCTTGTTCCCAATTAAAATTTCCTTTGTCACCTTCTTTTGCATTTTGCGAGCACATATACTTTGGCACCTTTGAAAAGAAACTTTAATAAATAAGGGAAAAAAGAGAAACTCATTAGTGAACGGTAATAAATAACAATAACTTAAATCTCAATAAATATTTTCTCTATACTTCTGTATCTGAAACAGATGCATTGCATCGAGTAGCTTCTCTGGTCACTGGTGACCACGCATAACGGAGCTGGGGTGTATGTAACATCTGTCTCTCTGTAAACCGAGAGCCCGGCGGCCTCCCCGCCCCAGTGCAGCTGGGGGCCTTCCCCGAACGCTCTCCTGCAAGAATGCTGCCGAAAACCACAACTGGTTTCCTGTTTCCAAGGACAGAAAGGAAATACCTTCAGGTTTGGTTTTAGTCATGAGGACAGCCTTTCTGGTTCCTAGCCAACCTCTTCCCACCTCACACACCATGTTTGAAATCAATCACCCACTGTTCCCCAAAACGCTGGCTGGAGTAAACCTCAGGCCTGAACCTTCAAAAGCAAAGGTTACTACCTCTCGTGTGCGTCTTTGCTTTTTTTTCTCCTCCTTGCCGGTGTATGTCTCCACTGAGTGACAGAAAAATAAACCTTTCTTGCTTTCAGCAGTAAAACGTAATGACAGGGAATGACACCAGTAGGACCATTTCCCTGGTGTCTCCAGACATGTGAAAACAAACCACAGGAGATATGCTGGTTTGGTTTCAAGTGCATCCGCAACTGTACCCGTGACCGGCGACGGTGGACTGTATCGGATGAAACGATGGCAACACCCAAGCAGGGACACCAGCCCTGAGCTTCTGGTGACGCTGGCCGCCATCTGGGAGAATGCAGACAGCTGTTTCCTCTCTCTCCCGCCCAGTTTTCTGTCGCTGGATCTCCCTCTGCCAGGCTCCCACAACGGCTGCCTGCCTCCTCCTCGACTCCTTGGTCCTTATCTTCCACTCCGGGCAAACATTTTCTGGGAACCTTGGTCCCTTTCTTTGCACTTTGTGGCAGGAATGCAATACACAGCAGTCTCTGGAGCGGGAGTCAGATACATCCACAGCGTTTGGCGGAATGCTTTCTCAGAATATGGTAAACCAGGTTATCGTCTAAAAAGGACAGGTCGTCATCGAAGGCGAGGGGTCTGCAACACGCCTGCCCGACTTTGTCACTCACCAGCCTTCTATTTTTGGACAAGTTTTTTAATATTTTGTCATACATTGTCTCGGCTGCATCGCATGAGCCGCTGCAGTACCTGAAAATGAGTTCCTCCTTGGTTTCGTAGCCCAAACCCAAGTCAGTGACATTCAGATGCACGGCAGTTAAGACGCACCCCCGATTTCGGCCCCTCGGGCCCCGCCGGCCTTTCCCTCGGGAACTCTCCGGGCTGGCGGCTGCAGCCTGCCGGTGCCGCTCTCTGCGAGGAAGCACGGCCATTTGTTTATCGGGTGACCTTTTCAGTCTTCTAATGGTGGCTTGTATGAAATCCATGACATCATCAAACTGATCAGGATAATCCTCTGGCATATTTGCTGTGCAACAAGAAAACAGAAACGGTCACGTGAGACAACAGCAACGACCGCTTCGAGGAGGCTCCAAGACCCCAGTGTCTCCTAAAGGCGGCCAAGCTCGGCCGCGGGGTGAGACTGCCAGCTCAGGGACCGCTGTCACCCCGTCCGCCCCGACCCTGAGGACACAGGCCGAAAGGTACCCTCCAAGACTCCGCGGAAGGGAGTTCATCCGCTCGAAAGAGGAGACTGACACGGGGCGTGACACACTTCCTTGCTGAAAACAGATCCTTAGAAGTGGAATCATCTGCCATTTTGTAACGCGTCTGTATTGAGGGTGCAGATGCTGACGGAGGCCCCTTCTTCTTGTTCTAATAACGTAACCTACAGTTGTGGTTCTCAAATGTGAGTGTGGATGGGACTATGCCGGGATGCTCACGGAAATGCAGAGTCCTAGCCCGACCCTTAAGGGAAGCGTGGGGAGAGGCCGAGGAATCGGTACTTCTAACGAGCCCTGGAGAAATTCTGATGGGGGTGGTCCATGGAGCATACGTTGAGAAACCCTGTCTTAGAGGGTGAAAAAAGGATTAACCTTGGATTGGGCTTGGAAGACACTGCTGCTTTCACCTGGAATACCGAGGAGTGCTCTTTCCTGAAATCCACCCCGACTTAGCACCTCTGCTCAGCTGAGTGGGACGAGAACCATTCTGACAGATCACATGAAAAGCTCTTGAGCTCAACTGTATTTTAGAGCTTCCTTAAAAAACATTAAACCTACTTTTCACTAACACAGAGACTAATTTACCACTTCTTTGGATTAGCATGACTTTAAAAATATATGGTCATACTGTAAGATGACATTATTTTTTTTTTTGCGGTACGCGGGCCTCTCACTGTTGTGGCCTCTCCCGTTGTGGAGCACAGGCTCCGGACGCGCAGGCTCAGCGGCCATGGCTCACGGGCCCAGCCGCTCCGCGGCATGTGGGATCTTCCCGGACCGGGTCACGAACCCATGTCCCCTGCATCGGCAGGCAGACTCTCAACCACTGTGCCACCAGGGAAGCCCAAGATGACATTTTTAAAAAAAATTTTCGTATATTTTATTTAACCTTATATTTCTTTTTTTTTTTTGAGTATTTAAAGTTAATGTATTTTCTTTCTTTTTTTTTTTTTAACATCTTTATTGGAGTACCATTGCTCCACAATGGTGTGTCAGCTTCTGCTCTACAACAAAGCAAATCAGCTATACATATACATATATCCCCATATCTCCTCCCTCTTGCGTCTCCCTCCCTCCCACCCTCCCTATCCCACCCCTCTAGGTGGACACAAAGCACCGAGCTGATCTCCCTGTGCTATGCGCCTGAATCCCACTAGCTATCTGTTTTACATTTGGTAGTGTATATATGTCCATGCCACTCTCACTTCGTCCCAGCTTACCCTTCCCCCTCCCCGTGTCCTCAAGTCCATTCTCTATGTCTGCGTCTTTATTCCTGTCCTGCCCCTAGGTTCTTCAGAACCATCTCTTTTTTTTTTAGATTCCATATATATGTGTTAGCATACGGTACTTGTTTTTCTCTTTCTGACTCACTTCACTCCGTATGACAGACTCTAGGTCCATCCACCTCACTACAAATAACTCAATTTCATTTCTTTTTATGGCTGAGTAATGTTCCATTGTATATATGTGCCACATCTTCTTTACCAATTCATCTGTTGATGGACACTTGGAAGTTCCTTAAAAAACTAAAAATAGAACTACCATACGCCCCAGCAATCCCACTACTGGGCATATACCCTGAGAAAACCATAATTCAAAAAGAGTCATGTACCACAATGTTCATTGCAGCTCTATTTACAATAGCCAGGACATGGAAGATGACATGTAAATGTATCATAGCAGTACATGGACTGAGGCGCTGTTTGTGGGCAGACGGTGGGAGGGGGGTGTCCAGCCTCTGCTGCGGGCTGTCACATGACTCCCACTGGCTCTGGGTGCAAAGAGGACAAGAGATGTGCATTTTAGGGAGATCACATGGAGGAATGATTGAGGCGATGCTTCTACGATGTTTGAGACCTTTGGACAAACGCGTGAATTTGCAGTCTCGTGGCGTTTTCTGCTGTGTTTCAAGCATTTGCTTTGGCTGATCAAGTAAGAGAAGAGTAACTTTGAACAACTGAATACATTTTTAAAAGAGGAAAGCAATTCAAATGCCCATTTATTAGGTACTCAACCTTTTATGCTCTCCATCCCATTTTCAGGTAATTTAGTATGTTTAGGGTTATATGTGGCTTAGGACAATATGCCACAAAAGAGTTGTTAGCAAGAGGGAATTTTTTTTTTGCCAAGCCCACGTTAAAGCAGAGAAGGATTACACTGGGCCTAACCCACGTCAAATTGTTTTGTCATGAACAAATTCTTAAAACAGATACCAGGTATCCTGTTGTGTAAAACATAACCCAGCTAAGGCAACGTAACCACATCTATTTCTGTTTCTCTCTCTCTCTCTCATCTGTGTGTGTGTGTGTGTGTGTGTGTGTGTGTGTGCAAAACATATGACATATAGTAGTGAAAAGAGTGGGGATGGTGTGGAATTTCCAGATCACCTTGTTGCCCTAAAGCTAAAACCTAAAGTTTGGCACTGGATGGTCCTGTGCACAGAATTCTCAAAGCTGCTTCCACTGGTCTGTGCCCCATCGCCTCTTGCCCCCGAGCCCCTGCATTCCAGCCCCTGCATTCCACCCTCCTTCAGTCTGTTGCAGTTTTAAGAGCAACACTCTTAAAACTGTTAACGCAGCTCATGTCCCTCCTCTGCTCCAAGCCCTCCAATGGCTCCCCATTTCCCTTGGCATAAAAGCCAAAGTCGACACTGGCCCAAGGCCCTCCCTGACCTGGCCACCCACTGCGTCCCAGCCTCTGTTACCACTGACCTCGTATGCAACTTCCTTCTTCCTTACTGCCTCCCCCTCCAGCTTCTCTGGCCTTCTCACTGTTCCTCAAACACAAGGTTTCACAACCTCAGTACTACTGACATTTTGGGCTGGAACATTCTTTGTTGTGGGAGCATTTAAGGATGTGTAGTTGCATCCCTGGCCTCTACCCAGGAGACGCCAGTAGTGTCCCCCAGCCCCATCCCAACAGTGACGAACTGAAGTGTCTTCAGATATTGCCAAACGTCCCCTGGGGGCAAGATCACCGTGGTTGAGAACCACACAGATCAGAACACAAACAGGGACGCAGGGCCTTTGCGCCGGCTGTTCCCTCTCTGCCTGAAACACCATTCCTGCAGAGTACCCAGTGGCTCACGCCCACATCCCCTTCAAGTCTGCTCAAATGTCACCACCACCAAGCCCCACCTTGACCTCCCTGTTTCAAATGCAATCCCTCCCGAGCCCAAAGCCAGACCCTCCTGCCCTCTTCCCTCCCCAGCATAATACTCACTACCTTCCAACACACTGTCTAACTTTCCTTATGTTGACTACTTGTTGTCTGTCTTCTCTGAGCGAATGTCACCTCCACGAGGCAGGGACCTTTGCGTGGCTTGCTCACCAGTGGAGCCCAGGTGCCTACAACAGGATCTGGTCCCTGGAGGCCCACAATGATTTCTGAACGAGTTAGGTCACTTTATGAGGGGAGAAAGAGAGAGTCCTTAATTTATCCAGGGGACACTTGGGCTTCAGCTGAGAACCGCACCATGATGAAATGAAAGCCTCCAAAATAAACAGCCTCTGTCAGGCGGGCAGCCGCAGTGTGAAGAGCAGCACAGTCATCTCCCTCCTGCAAGCGAATAAGCAGCGAATAACCAAGCTCACTCCCTTGCCAGCTTCCGGCAGCTTTAAAGTGTCAGCTCTCAAAGCCCACTTCATCCTGAGGATTCAGAAAGGTTCTGGCTCCAGGGGAGTAACGTTTTCTCAAGAAGGACTGGAAGAGTGGGAGAGTATTGGAATCTGAATTTGTCGTTTCCTCTGAACCGCTTCTACTGGACTTCCTTAGGAAGTTTCCATCCTTCCTCCCTCCCTCTCTCCCTTCCTTTCCTTCTCTGTTCTTAAAAAAAAATGTTGAATCGATAAAGATATGGCACATATATACAATGGAATATTACTCAGCCATAAAAGGAAACGAAATTGAGTTATTTGTAGTGAGGTGGATGGACCTAGAGTCTGTCATACAGAGTGAAGTAAGTCAGAAAGAGAAAAACAATTACCATAGGCTAACACATATATATGGAATCTAAAAAAAAAAAAAGATGGTTCTGAAGAACCTAGGGGCAGGACAGGAATAAAGACGCAGACATAGAGAATGGACTTGAGGACGCAGGGATAGGGAAGGGTAAGATGGGACAAAGTGAGAGAGTGGCATGGACATATATACACTACCAAATGTAAAACAGATAGCTAGTGGGAAGCAGCCGCATAGCACAGGGAGATCAGCTCGGTGCTTTGTG